>NC_135506.1:66290775-66540775 GCF_052857255.1 Amblyomma americanum | reverse complement strand
AACGAAAGCAGCGCGCTTTAAAGGATTCCGAGCGCACCCTATTTGTGCAGTTCTACGCGCAATTTTTGAAGCGAAATGTTTCACTACACCAGGTAAAGCAGTCGTCGCGTAGGCCGGAGAATGACCTTGAACGACCTTCAGCCCAACCACGTTAGCCGGGTATGACAATATGTGGTAGAGTTATGGCGTCGAACCCTTGGCCCATGACGGTTAGTTGACCTTTGACATTGGGTAACCTTTGGGTTAACCTTTGACCTTAAGAACATCCGATGGCGTGATGTGAAGCCACGTGATGACATTCGATGGGGATCTCCCAAGACCATGTGATACCACGTCAAAGCCACATGGCAGTGTGGGCACATATATAACGGCTGTCGTGAGCGTGTAGCGGAGTTGCCATGGTCCAGCCTCCGACGCTTAACAAGCGTGATTGCTTTTCGCTGAATTTCAGGGTTAGCGAAGTTAAGCCACTGCCAATTTTTTCCCTTTCCTCTCAACTGCATTAAAACGTGTCACGATCTATAGAATCAACCACTCCTGTTACCGAATTCGCGCACTTCCGCAACGTGCGGTCTCTTAACAGCTTTATCAAAGAGAGGGAAAAACCACAGATACTAAAATCCATCTCTTGCGTAGCATTACATCTTTGCATCGTTCTGGGTTTCTTCTCAGTTTTTTTGTTTTATTTCATCTGTTTGCGTGGCGGTTGTACGGATGAGCGTTCAGGAATTCTTCATGCTGTAACAATTCATACAAAATGACGCTGAAGCCGGAAATCAAACGTGTTCCGAAATGGGGTTGTTTTCTTATATCATCTAGCTGTTGGTTTGTTGAAAGTGAGTCTCTGGCAGGGATGACTGGCGGTGAAATCAGTGCATGTTCACTTGTTTGTTTTTCTTTATTTTTGCCACTCGAAAGTGCGTTCGACATTTGGCGAATTCATCCTCGAAACTGACTGCAGCAATGCAAAAACTGAGAAGCCCAAGAAATTCGCTCATCGCTGACGCTGCCTTTGACACGTGAAACTTTAAAACGAAACCACGTTGAATGGGCTGTCGGTGGGATCGAAGTGCTGGGTTACGGGCTTTTTTCATTTCTCCGCTATTTGTTTTAGTTCTTGATTAGTAGTTATCATAGGCTGCTATACTGTGCTCTGGGTTGCGACAAAACTTCATCTTAAGCGTCGCCTCGCACGCAATTTAAGCGCTTATGTTTCGTAGTGCATTAATGGAACACTTTTGTGAGAGCTTTCAAGGGGCAGAAAAGTGCATAAACGAAGCGAGCTGCTACTATACCGCCTAGCAGTCGGATGACTGTGTGCCGACAAGCGATTGATCAGAAGAGTAAATAAATATAAAAAGCCGGAACAAAGGGTTAACGGGATGAAGGCGGGATGGACCTCTAGCGACAGAGAATGCCGACTGCCGGGTGAAAAAAATGAAGTGCGCTTGTTTACGCAGTAACGCAGCTTTTTTTTTTTTAATAAAGAATGGGAACACGGCCTCCAATGTTGTAACCAAGTGCAACGGTGAACGATGCGGTTAGAAACAGCTTATTTATTATAAGCATTTTAAAATTAAAATCTCATTACGAATATATGTTTCAGATTTTTCTAAAGTATATTGCATACGCTTCATGCTGATTTTTGCTTTCTGCCGAAAATCTGCCTTGTGCGCTTTTATTTGCAGTTTCTATGGTTACAAATATTTCTCTTGATGACCATGCGCCGTTGATAATACCGATTACAAAACTCGGGCAATGAATCAGACATCTTAAGAGTTCTAGTATTGCAAGGGCTCATATTCTGCCACACATATCAATTAAGAATTTAATTCGTTTCTTTTGAGCGCAGTTCTGAGGCGCCCGTTCCTGGCTTGCACGTAGTTGGCTTGACCGGCAGAGCTATAGCAAAGCGAAGATTACGGCGCAGCATGAAAGTAGGGTTATAACGAAGGGAGAGCGAGAATAAAAATTGAAAATTGCTTCTTTTAGGAAACGAAAGACGCAGTAACTGTCTCCCTTCTTGGTGCCCACCTCAACCGCACCGTGAGGAAAGGGAGAAAGGTGGAAGTAAAAAAGCAAACAGAGGAAGGCGGTACACACCGGAGGGTTCATGAAGAACGACCGACTGCCTTGTTCAAGTGAGGCGATCCCTTGCGGAAAGATTGTGAGCCGCAAACGCGGGAGAGGACGCTGCAGCCTGTCAAGGGTGGCGCCGCGCCGCCATACACCACTGGGCAACTTTCGTTCAGTGCGATAGGTTAGGGCCTTGATCGACAAAGCGGCAATGCTTTGCATTGTACTCTTGAGGGTAGCTTAAGCGTCGTCCAAGTTTTAGAGCAAAAACGCTACTTAACGAGGTCTAACCGGCTCACCGGGTTTGTGTGAAGGTTGACCTTGAAGGTGACCTTGGCGAAACCTAGCATAGCAACAGCTCATGCAGGCATAAAATAAATATTGCCGCGAGTGGGTTCGGGAACTTCGGTGGCGCGAACAGATCAGGTTCGCTGGCCACTGCACGAGGGCACTATGCTATCGCCGCAGCCAATCACTCCTCGTGTTAAACTGCAACGCACTCTGGCGCTGTACATCGTACATCGTCGCTTCCATCAACTTCCGTCTGCGGCGCGAACAGATCAGACCAGCATAACCTCGATCAGAGCTTAACCTGAGTCTAATATTGTCGCTAGACGTGCCGACGACCCAGCAAAGCAAAACCATGAGCCAACCAGGCTAAGCACATGCTTTCACACGTCTACTCAATTTTACTACGTTAAAACACTACCATTTATTTTTTGCCTCAATATATCAGAAAAATCAAAGCTGCGGGTCAAAGTTCGCGTTATGGAGTACCGTAATCATCGGTCAGTTTTTCACAACTTATTATATATAATTAAGTGCACATGTTAACTGAGAATAATGAAAATATATTTAAGTGCACATGTTAACTGAGAATAATAAAAGCATTGTTTTAGTTTTCCTAATCCAACACCGTGTAAGCGTCTGTGACGTCAGTTTCTTCGTCAGAGTTCTTATTGCCCTCGGTCTTTCTTTTCTCCACCGCGATTGCCTCCCGCAAAAAAGTCACATGGCAGCCATTTTTTTTTTACAGTGGTCTTACATCGCGCATTGGCATGAGCTCCGACATCGCACAGCACACCGGTACTTTTACATTTCGTGTCCATCGATATGCTTCCGCCGCGGCTTGTATTCGATTCCGTGTCCTTTGGTTTTGCCGCCGAAATGGGCAGCCACTACGCCCAGTCGGGTCGAGGCGCAAAAACAGTGTTATGTGGCCTTGTGAAGCGTGCACCACCTTTATAATGGTGTGCATGCGGCAAAGCAAACTTTATCTTTCTTGGAAGCCTAATTTTATGTGTAGCGACGCTGTTAAATACTTGCTGCAGAAACTCTATAGTCGAAATCTGACACTTCTGAGAATATTACGCCGTACGCTGTATAGCAGAATACATGTGACGTCACCTCCCTCACTTGAGCGTCATACTTTTGTTTCAAGGGCGGCTCTGTGCGTAGTTGCCACAACCGCTGCCGGATAATTTATTGACCGTGACCGTGTAATTTCTTTCTTCGGGACCTGGAAGAATTTTAGAGTGCGCTTTCTGGCCCTGGAGTTCTTTCAAGAGTTAGATTTTAATCTTCTGTGCTCCCCTGTCCGGAAATCGAGCGTGTTACGAGCGATAGCACAGTACAGAAAGTTTGTGGAAACCTCAAGGCCAGGTATAACGTTCTCCTTGCGCTGACTAGGCCAGGAATGGTAGAACATCTGACAGTAAATCAAAACCACCCGACAGCCCTATAGGGCCTAATGGTAGGTTTTTGATGCATATGAAAGTCGTTATATGGAAAGATGACCTGAACTGCGACTTTCGTCGTGTACAAAACTGGCGACACACAGCGGGTTCTTGAAGACGAACCGGAGAGCTTCAGCGCTGCAAATGCACTCTTCGTGTACAGCGTTCTCGAAGTGTGTTCCACACCGCTTTTTTAATGGTTTTGCACCAAGCCGCTCCCTCTGTCTGCTAGGTTGTTTGGTAAACAATATTTTCGCCTCTTTCAGTGCGACATGAGCTTTTGTAGAGACAGGTCGGCGAACGTCGATGCATTCACATGATAGGCAACGATAATGCCGTGACCTGGATCGTGATTTGAAGCCATTAGAGTATCAGAGAGTACGCACGCATGTACTCACATGCGCACGCGCAGAGCGGTTTCCTTATTAACACACTGTGAAACGCTCACTGAAGTTGACAAAGTATGAAGTAAGCGCGAGAGTGTGAAATAAGAATACAAAGCGAAAAGAAGAGGCCACACACGACAGCATGAGCCGTGAGTGCGTTTTCGGATCATATTTTTCTTCTTGCACTTCGACGCGGGCGCAGTGACAAAGCTCAGCACCACAAACCGAAAGGTAAGGCTGCAAAAATAGTGCCCCTGTCTTCACGATTAAAGAGGGGAAAAAATTGGCGGTGGTTTAGCTCTGGTTAAACCTGGAGTGGCGCGATAGCTGCAGCTGGCCGAGTGGAATTTGGTCGCGTGACCAACCACGTGACGAACCACGTGATCAGGCACGACACCGCGCCGCCGGCAGCTGCTCCGCACCACGTAACCAACCTCGTGACTACGTGGCGCCGCCACCATCACGGCGCCGCCACGCTGAAGGCTCGAAATGCTACCGTAATGTAGTTATCGCTACAAAAATTAGCCGCTGCTTAACTACTGCTCAACCTAGTTAGAGAGCGAAAGCTGTGGTATATTGGGCAAGTAGACGCAGCTTGGCATCTGTAACGTCGAGTGAGTGCGTTGCGCACACTAGACCGGCAGCGTTCCCACCCTGCCACCCTGGCAGGTGGCAGTTAAATTAATGATTGATTGCGAGAAGTTGGCCACTCAATGAACTCAAATATATTACCCCTAGACTGACGTCACAACGGCAGTTTCTATCAGGCGACATCACGCGATTCTCACGTGACTATTCTACCACCCTCTACCGTCGAATCGAAAGGTCAAAGGTCAAGTGGTGCGACACCATGGTGGAGCACATATGGTAAGGCCTATAGCCTCACTTGACCTCTGGCTCACTTGAAGGTCAACCGGCAACGAACGGCGAAATCGGCTTTACCTAGCGTAGTGAAGTTTACGCTTCAAAACGAGCACGATTAAGGAGAACCGTATTCGCAGGAATAACCTCAACTTTCTAATGTGGAAGGGAATTGCGAGAATGTTTGCGCCACGCAGCATGATCTATTCGATCCACAGTTATTGCAGCAAAAATTCTATTACTAACTAAAAAAAGGTTTAGATCTGAACACAAAAATTGTGCCTTTTTACTGCGATAGCAGTACTTCACGAGGGCTAACCGGCTCACCGAGTTTGTTTGAAGCTTGGCCATGAGGATGCCCTTGGCGAAACCATAAATAAATAAACATTGCCGCGACTGGGATTTGAACCAGCGGCGACGCGAACAGATCAGCTTCGCTGGACATTGCACGAGGGCACTATGCTTATCGCCGCAGCACTATGCTCGTGTTAAAGTGCAATATACTCTCGTGACGTACATAGAGCATCATCGTCTCCATCAACTAATACTACTATGGAACTAATATGCACATTCTCGAGCTGCGCATTGCACATCGTCGTCTTCATCAACTAATACTACTCTCGAACTAATATCGTCGCCAGACCAGCCGACGATCCATCAAAGCAAAACCCTGAGCCAAACAGGCTAAACGCATGCTTTTGCACGTCTACTCGGTTTAAATACGTTCAAACCCTACTCCTTTCTTGTGAGACATTCGGTTTTGGTATTATTGCAGCTCCCTTTACCCACTGACACGCTATGGGGCCTGCAAAGTTCTGGGCGCGCGCGCCGAGATAACGACCCGAATGCTGCAAAACGCCGTTAGATCACGCAGCGTTCAAATGAAGGAGGCATGCCGCGTAACTTGTAGAGTTAAAAAGCCAGCACCAGAAGAGAAAAGGCGTTTTTTCCTTGGGTGGCCCACTCTCTTATTGACGGACGGTCGCTGGTTTACGGCCGGGCCGACTCTGCTGTTGACGTACGATGTGAATCAATGGTAGACGTGGTAAATATTTGCGATTTGGGCCCTCCATTACGCGGGTGTGTCCCTGCCTCGTGCCTGCACTGCGGTGTTTGTCATGTTTGTTTTCTTTTGAACGAGAAAGAAATCGGTTTCTGTTGCTACCACTAATGAGGGAGGAGGCAGAGAAAACATTTATTATAGTACTGCACTGATTTGGGAAAGGAAAGTGGGAATGGTCGATGCGCTGGGCGGCAGTCCCTGTTTCGGGACGCCATTGGACGCCGCTGCTGCCCGTGCTGTCTGGACCAGGGACCGCTGGGCCTCCAAGTCCGAGATGGACAGGGCCGCCTCCTAGCCCTCCCTAGTTGGCTGACTTACAACGGCTTTATGTGCATTGTACTGCCAGGCCCACACCTATGTGGCATAGGTCAGCATACTGCCCGCAGAATTTGCAACTGCCCGTGAATGTCATGTCCACGTGTTTTAGTATGGTGGGATTTAAGAAATACCCGGTTTGGAACCGTTTTAGGTGGCACTCCTCGGTTCTGTCGAGACCATTGGCGGGTTCCGGGAGTACCCTCCTGCAGAGGCGTAACTGGCTTATAACATCCGCGGAAGAGATTAGCGGGATTGGTTTGATTGCCGGGGCAGAACAGGGGGAAGGAACGCTCGGGCAGCCTCGTTCCCCTCAGCCCCCTGGTGACGAGAGAATTTTGAAGCGAAAAGATTTACAACGTTACGTAAAGCAGTCTTCGGACAGGCAGCACATTGATCTTGACCGACGTTCAGCCCAACCAAGGATAGCCGTGTATGACCATATCTGGCACAGTTATGGTGTCGAACCCTTGAACTATGACATTTATTTGACCTCTGACCTTGGGTGGCCTTTGGGTAGACCTTTGACTTTAAGAACATCCGGTGGGGTGATTTGAAGCCACGTGTTGTGCAACCATGTGTGCATGGGTTGACGTTTGACCTTAAGAACATCCGATGGGGTGATGTGAAGCCACGTGATGTGAAACATTGTGCGCAGAAGCTTTCCGCTGAATTCCAGGGTTAGCCCAGTTAAGCCATTGCCAATTTTTTTTTTTTTTGGCCGTGAGAGAACGCTCACGAACTCTGTCGATACGAAGGCGATGCTTTCAAGGCATTTAAGCAAATTAATTACCCTCTTGAAAATTTCGCGATGAAAATCACTGCAGAAATCACAACGTTAAGATAATTTTAATGTTGCATATTTCTAGATAAGTTGCATCATTTCGCACCACGCGGCTTTAATGAACTCCTTATTACATCTTGTCAAGAGAATTTGAAAGCGAACAACTCGTTACCCAAGGGTGCGAGACGGCCGATTACGTTCGATTAACACCATGCGAAGCTGGACAATGTATTATGCGTGGCTTTTGCTTCGTAATTCAAGAGCATAACGTCGGCATATAGATGGGTTGTGAGAATCTAATCTCAAGGTCCATAGCGACAAGCTGCATTGAAAAACTGCAGCTGTCTGTGAAGGTGCCCGGCTTCATGGGTGAGAAATCTTTGAGTTATAGTACGCCAGAAGAATAAACGCATGAAGATTAAATCTTATACAACATACATGTCAGGCCACATCTAAGCAGCGTTAAAAAACCTCTGTTTTTGGTGGGAACTTCGAGATATAGAGGTTGAAACCAGTGCAGTTACTGTGAAGGCTGTGAGGAGTGTAATGAAGTACTGTGGCACAGTATGCCGATGAGGAGCAGGAAAAGGAGGCTTAATGCCTCCTGGCTAAGCCTACAACTGGCTTACATTTAATGGGCAGTCAACAGCACAACATAAACAAAAAATCTAATTACACTGAAAGAAGTAGAATAGAAATCTATTCGCAAAAAGAGGCCCAATTCGTTGTAAAAATAAAAATAAGAAGTAGTTCAGTGAGTATTATTCTTGGAGTTAATTTTAGCGTGAAATAAACATATACGTATGTATATAAATGATATTAGAGCACATAATTTGAGAACATTAGATCAATTTATTAGTAGTTGACCGCTATTTTAATTATTTTGGGTTTTGAAGAAATTGATGTAATTTTCATTTTAAAAGTGAGGTATGGTGCGGCTTTCTGAGGGCACAAAATTAGTGTCGAGAGGTGGACAGATTGTGAATTTTAAATTCTGCGTGTTCGGGGGGAAACCCAGGAAAATAGGCGCAAATTGTAGAACAATTTCCTGTCAGTACATGTTTGAGAAAGTGAGTCGAGATGACCTTGAAATACGTGATAAAGCAAAACGGCTAAATCCTTGATAATTCTTGAAATGGCTGAACCCTGATTGTTTCAAAGTGTTGATATTTTTTGCACATTATTGCTAGTGCATATGCGGGAAGTTCGCTCGCGAAATCTTTCGTAAGGCTCTCAGTGGGAATTATACAACGAAGAAACCAGCCAGCAATATTTAAATATAGGTTACTTCTGGTATAACGTGTATTTTAACACATAGCAGCACGAGTGGTGTCGGACGCCAGAAATCAGCTCGATCCTGCACATTATCGGGGTGGCCAAATAAGCTCTGATAAATAAGCTTGTATTTCAGCTTGACGCCTGTTGGAATTAGTCATTTGAACCTAATGGCTAGCTCTAGACTTATCGGCTTGTAGAATTTTGGAAGCGCAATTCTGCTTGTCACGGGGGGAGAGAAAATTTGCGTGCGCCTAGACAATGCCTATCCTGGATTGTCATAGCGTCAGGAGTCTGATGAGCCGTTTTGGTGATGTCACGCTCGCACTCCTCCAAGGTATGACGAAGGCATCATTGTTAACTGATTTAGTATAAAACACCGCTATTATGCTGAGTCGTGATTATGATTTGCATAACCGTGAGCGATGTCACATGATTCATGCACATTGCTCTGTTATATGGTTTCTATGCACAGCCGTCAGCAGCAGTTAATCACTAGAAAATTTAGTCATGATGATTCATGGCATTATATGGTTGTCATGACTACGCATCATGCGTTATTATAAGTCATAAGCCTCACCATACCACATACATACACTCATCGCTATGCATGACACCATGATTTCCATACGGACCAATCAACGCCAATTAATTAATTAAACATGTTTAATCATGGCATGACGTGGTGATCAACGACCATGTATCACGTGTCATCCGTAATCATACACCTTAATGTAGCCACACCCTGACTGCTACTACAAACACACAACCTACAAACTACCGAACCAGTGTCACAGTGGCGCAACAACGCCTGAAAAGTCTCAACGCGCTTCTTGCGCTATCTCATAAAAAAAATTCTGCTCCTCCTCTCCCGTCAGAGCCAGTCCACGAGACCCAAACGCACAAGCAGCGATGTTGAACCCCTCAAGGGTCGGTGCTATCACCCATTCTCTTTAACATGGCCATGAGAGAACTCCCGGGCGAACTTGAAAAAATTGGCAACCCAAACTTAGAATATAGCCTGTATGCGGACGACATTAATCTATGGATCAACCGAGGAAGTGATGCAGAGATTAATCAAACCGTACAGGCAGCTGCCAATATAATTTCAACGTATGCAGAAGAACGGGGCTTAGAATGCTCGCCTGAAAAATCTGAAATATTCATATATAACGATAAGGCTCTGAGGAACAAACCACCCTCGGAAACTCAGATTTCTGTAGGAGGAAAGGAGGTATCCAAAGTGGACACAATCAGAATCCTAGGCCTTCATATGCAGTCGAATGGGAGAAACACGATAACCATCAAAAAGCTTGAGAGCCACGTGATGCAGACCCTCGATCTCATCAAACGTGTCTCGAGCAAAAGAGGCGGTCTTAAAGAAAAAAACCTACTTAGGCTCATAAACGCTTTTATAATAAGTAGAATGAGCTACGCCCCGCCGTACCTACATCTCAAAGCAGCAGAGAGGAACAAAATCGACGCTCTCATAAGGAAGTGCGTCAAGAAAGCTCTAGGCCTGCCTATGTGCACATCCTCAGAAAAACTCCTAGCACTGGGCATACATAACACGCTTACAGAGCTCGCAGAAGTAGTCCAGACATCACAGCTAGAGAGACTCTAGGCCTGCCCATGTGCACATCCTCAGAAAAACTCCTAGCACTGGGCATACACAACACGCTTACAGAGCTCGCAGAAGCAGTCCAGACACAGCTAGAGAGACTCTAGGCCTGCCCATGTGCACATCCTCAGAAAAACTCCTAGCACTGGGCATACATAACACGCTTACAGAGCTCGCAGAAGCAGTCCAGACATCACAGCTAGAGAGACTCTAGGCCTGCCCATGTGCACATCCTCAGAAAAACTCCTAGCACTCGGCATACATAACACGCTTACAGAGCTCGCAGGAGCAGTCCAGACATCACAGCTAGAGAGACTCTAGGCCTGCCCATGTGCACATCCTCAGAAAAACTCCTAGCACTGGGCATACACAACACGCTACAGAGCTCGCAGAAGCAGTCCAGACATCACAGCTAGAGAGACTCTAGGCCTGCCCATGTGCACATCCTCAGAAAAACTCCTAGCACTGGGCATACATAACACGCTTACAGAGCTCGCAGAAGCAGTCCAGACATCACAGCTAGAGAGACTCTAGGCCTGCCCATGTGCACATCCTCAGAAAACCTCCTAGCACTCGGCATACATAACACGCTTACAGAGCTCGCAGAAGCAGTCCAGACATCACAGCTAGAGAGACTCTAGGCCTGCCCATGTGCACATCCTCAGAAAAACTCCTAGCACTGGGCATACACAACACGCTTACAGAGCTCGCAGAAGTAGTCCAGACATCACGGCTAGAGAGATCTAGGCCTGCCCATGTGCACATCCTCAGAAAAACTCCTAGCACTGGGCATACACAACACGCTTACAGAGCTCGCAGAAGCAGTCCAGACATCACAGCTAGAGAGACTCTAGGCCTGCCCATGTGCACATCCTCAGAAAAACTCCTAGCACTCGGCATACATAACACGCTTACAGAGCTCGCAGAAGCAGTCCAGACATCACAGCTAGAGAGACTCTAGGCCTGCCCATGTGCACATCATCAGAAAAACTCCTAGCACTGGGCATACTTAACACGCTTACAGAGCTCGCAGAAGCAGTCCAGACATCACAGCTAGAGAGACTCTAGGCCTGCCCATGTGCACATCCTCAGAAAAACTCCTAGCACTCGGCATACATAACACGCTTACAGAGCTCGCAGGAGCAGTCCAGACATTACAGGTAGAGAGACTCTAGGCCTGCCCATGTGCATATCCTCAGAAAAACTCCTAGCACTGGGCTTACACAACACGCTTACAGAGCTCGCAGAAGCAGTCCCGACATCACAGCTAGAGAGACTCTAGGCCTGCCCATGTGCACATCCTCAGAAAAACTCCTAGCACTGGGCATACACAACACGCTTACAGAGCTCGCAGAAGCAGTCCAGACATCACAGCTAGAGAGACTCTAGGCCTGCCCATGTGCACATCCTCAGAAAAACTCCTAGCACTGGGCATACACAACACGCTTACAGAGCTCGCAGAAGCAGTCCAGACATCCCAGCTAGAGAGACTCTAGGCCTGCCCATGTGCACATCCTCAGAAAAACTCCTAGCACTGGGCATACACAACACGCTTACAGAGCTCGCAGAAGCAGTCTAGACATCACAGCTAGAGAGACTCTAGGCCTGCCCATGTGCACATCCTCAGAAAAACTCCTAGCACTGGGCATACATAACACGCTTACAGAGCTCGCAGAAGCAGTCCAGACATCACAGCTAGAGAGACTCTAGGCCTGCCCATGTGCACATCCTCAGAAAAACTCCTAGCACGGGGCATACACAACACGCTTACAGAGCTCGCAGAAGCAGTCCAGACATCACAGCTAGAGAGACTCTAGGCCTGCCCATGTGCACATCCTCAGAAAAACTCCTAGCACTGGGCATACACAACACGCTTACAGAGCTCGCAGAAGCAGTCCAGACATCACAGCTAGAGAGACTCTAGGCCTGCCCATGTGCACATCCTCAGAAAACCTCCTAGCACTCGGCATACATAACACGCTTACAGAGCTCGCAGAAGCAGTCCAGACATCACAGCTAGAGAGACTCTAGGCCTGCCCATGTGCACATCCTCAGAAAAACTCCTAGCACTGGGCATACTTAACACGCTTACAGAGCTCGCAGAAGCAGTCCAGACATCACAGCTAGAAAGACTCTAGGCCTGCCCATGTGCACATCCTCAGAAAAACTCCTAGCACTGGGCATACACAACACGCTTACAGAGCTCGCAGAAGCAGTCCAGACATCACAGCTAGAGAGACTCCAGGCCTGCCCATGTGCACATCGTCAGAAAAACTCCTAGCACTGGGCATACACAACACGCTTACAGAGCTCGCAGAAGCAGTCCAGACATCACAGCTAGAGAGACTCTAGGCCTGCCCATGTGCACATCCTCAGAAAAACTCCTAGCACTCGGCATACATAACACGCTTACAAAGCTCGCAGAAGCAGTCCAGACATCACAGCTAGAGAGACTCTAGGCCTGCCCATGTGCACATCCTCAGAAAAACTCCTAGCACTGGGCATACTTAACACGCTTACAGAGCTCGCAGAAGCAGTCCAGACATCACAGCTAGAGAGACTCTAGGCCTGCCCATGTGCACATCCTCAGAAAAACTCCTAGCACTCGGCATACATAACACGCTTACAGAGCTCGCAGGAGCAGTCCAGACATCACAGGTAGAGAGACTCTAGGCCTGCCCATGTGCATATCCTCAGAAAAACTCCTAGCACTGGGCATACACAACACGCTTACAGAGCTCGCAGAAGCAGTCCAGACATCACAGCTAGAGAGACTCTAGGCCTGCCCATGTGGACATCCTCAGAAAAACTCCTAGCACTGGGCATACACAACACGCTTACAGAGCTCGCAGAAGCAGTCCAGACATCACAGCTAGAGAGACTCTAGGCCTGCCCATGTGCACATCCTCAGAAAAACTCCTAGCACTGGGCATACACAACACGCTTACAGAGCTCGCAGAAGCAGTCCAAACATCCCAGCTAGAGAGACTCTAGGCCTGCCCATGTGCACATCCTCAGAAAAACTCCTAGCACTGGGCATACACAACACGCTTACAGAGCTCGCAGAAGCAGTCTAGACATCACAGCTAGAGAGACTCTAGGCCTGCCCATGTGCACATCCTCAGAAAAACTCCTAGCACTGGGCATACATAACACGCTTACAGAGCTCGCAGAAGCAGTCCAGACATCACAGCTAGAGAGACTCTAGGCCTGCCCATGTGCACATCCTCAGAAAAACTCCTAGCACGGGGCATACACAACACGCTTACAGAGCTCGCAGAAGCAGTCCAGACATCACAGCTAGAGAGACTCTAGGCCTGCCCATGTGCACATTTTCAGAAAAACTCCTAGCACTGGGCATACACAACACGCTTACAGAGCTCGCAGAAGCAGTCCAGACATCACAGCTAGAGAGACTCTATGCCTGCCCATGTGCACATCCTCAGAAAAACTCCTAGCACTCGGCATACATAACACGCTTACATAGCTCGCAGAAGCAGTCCAGACATCACAGCTAGAGAGACTCTAGGCCTGCCCATGTGCACATCCTCAGAAAAACTCCTAGCACTGGGCATACTTAACACGCTTACAGAGCTCGCTGAAGCAGTCCAGACATCACAGCTAGAGAGACTCTAGGCCTGCCCATGTGCACATCCTCAGAAAAACTCCTAGCACTCGGCATACATAACACGCTTACAGAGCTCGCAGGAGCAGTCCAGACATCACAGGTAGAGAGACTCTAGGCCTGCCCATGTGCATATCCTCAGAAAAACTCCTAGCACTGGGCATACACAACACGCTTACAGAGCTCGCAGAAGCAGTCCAGACATCACAGCTAGAGAGACTCTAGGCCTGCCCATGTGCACATCCTCAGAAAAACTCCTAGCACTGGGCATACACAACACGCTTACAGAGCTCGCAGAAGCAGTCCAGACATCACAGCTAGAGAGACTCTAGGCCTGCCCATGTGCACATCCTCAGAAAAACTCCTAGCACTGGGCATACACAACACGCTTACAGAGCTCGCAGAAGCAGTCCAGACATCCCAGCTAGAGAGACTCTAGGCCTGCCCATGTGCACATCCTCAGAAAAACTCCTAGCACTGGGCATACACAACACGCTTACAGAGCTCGCAGAAGCAGTCTAGACATCACAGCTAGAGAGACTCTAGGCCTGCCCATGTGCACATCCTCAGAAAAACTCCTAGCACTGGGCATACATAACACGCTTACAGAGCTCGCAGAAGCAGTCCAGACATCACAGCTAGAGAGACTCTAGGCCTGCCCATGTGCACATCCTCAGAAAAACTCCTAGCACGGGGCATACACAACACGCTTACAGAGCTCGCAGAAGCAGTCCAGACATCACAGCTAGAGAGACTCTAGGCCTGCCCATGTGCACATCCTCAGAAAAACTCCTAGCACTGGGCATACACAACACGCTTACAGAGCTCGCAGAAGCAGTCCAGACATCACAGCTAGAGAGACTCTAGGCCTGCCCATGTGCACATCCTCAGAAAAACTCCTAGCACTGGGCATACACAACACGCTTACAGAGCTCGCAGAAGCAGTCCAGACATCACAGCTAGAGAGACTGAGCACAACACATGCGGGAAGAGCCACACTAGCCAAAGTTGGACTCCAAACAGACAGGGGAGCTAGACAGAGGGAGGATATAGACATGGAGATTAGGAGCAATCTCAGGATTCCCCCCTTACCCAAGAACATGCACCCAGAAATAAACAAGGAAAGAAGACAAAAGCGGGTAGAGGGGATAGAACGCATCTACGGTGACAAGCCTCGGGAGGAGGTCGCCTGCGTAGACGCAGCGGGCGATAGACATAGTCAGTACGCGACTGTCGCGGTAGTGAACGGAGCGGGTAGCCCCATCACGGTTGCAACTATCCTAGGGACAAACACCGAGACGGCGGAGGAGGTCGCAATAGCACTAGCTTGCGTCGGTTCCAAAGCTAAATACGTCATAAGCGACAGCAAAGCTGCAGTCCAAAATTTTAGTAGAGGGAGAGTTTCTCCCCTCGCCGCCAAAATTTTAAGACAAGCGACATTGAATAGAACAATCAATATAATCTGAACCCCCGCGCACGAATCTGTCCGTGGCAACGAGGTGGCCCACGAGGTAGCTCGAGATCTCTACCACCGAGCTGCACAAGACGGGCCACCGTTCGCAGATCACGGGAGAGAAGGAAGACTAATCTCCTGTCAGGAAGTTAGAGAATATTATAGACAACATCTTAGGTACTTTCCCCCACCTAGCAAAGCACTCAACAATCAACAGGCGGTGGCGTGGAGGCGTCTACAAACAGATGTCTACCCACACCCAATTCTAAGCTAACATCATTCCAGAAATAGAGGACGATAAATGCAAGAAGTGCGGGGCGAGAGGGACCCTCGACCACATAATATGAGAGTGTAGCCAATCCCCAGGCAGGGCAAAGAACATTAATAGTAGAGACGCCTGGGAGACCTTGCTCCGGAGCACGGACCCTGAGCTCCAACTCACCGCCGTCCGACTGGCTGAAGAGGCCGCCGGGATACAAGAGATCCTGGCCAGCATCTGACGCGACTACCCCATGCGGCCGGATCTCTCCTGATCCTCCTCCCTCAACTGAGGGTATGAGACAGGGGAGGTCTGGATGAGGTGGTCTCATTCTGTTGGACAATAAAGATTTTTTTCACTCACTCACTCACTCACTCACTCACTCACTCACTCACTCACTCACTCACACTCACTCACTCACTCACTCCCTCACTCACTCACATCCAGGTTTTTCCTTCGTCGTGAAAGGGCAAAGTGACGATGTATGCCAACAGTGCATCGTCGACGGCAGGGATTATTTGTTCATTTATTTCTCAAAGGCACCAACACAGAGTGCATGAATTTTTTTTTTTCAACGAATGTCTTTCTGAAGCACGGGCGCGTAAAATGATGCACTGCGTTGCCAAGGATACGATTCCCGCGTGAAGAGAGAAAAAAAAATTCAGCTATAAGTTATTTACTCGGAGTAGGTGAATTTCACATGGGGATCCACATATGCTAATGTCTTCAGCAACATTAAGCAAGGACCGCTTAAGGGAGACCGAGGGACCTACACGAAGCCCTGAGCCTCCGCTTCTGCGGTTGCCCTTGGGTTTTAGATGATTGCAATGTTAGAAGACAAAAGGCGCACAAATTCCTGCAGTACTCTCGCCTTGTAATTGCGGACACGAATGCGTGTGTTTATTAAACGTTCCTCACGCCATGTTAGCAATATTAATTGCGGCACTTGTACAGCATACGGATACGACGGGTGTCGCTGGCGCTGAGACTCTTCTTGTCGTGGGTCTCAGGCAAACGTTTTCCGTCCTTGGTAAGTATGGTTGCCAGCCCTGGCGCGCGGGAGAACGTCTCGGACCCGTAGAGCATCACAGACTCCAGGTCAAAAGGCGTCAGCAGTCGGTTTTCAGAAGGCTTCCGCTTGTTAAAGTTGCGCATTTTGCCTGGAAGTTCGAGTAGAGAAATGCAGTAATATTTCAGTGGAGAAACGCAGGAGTAAGCATGAAAGTCAATTGTACTGTGTCGAACCAGTCCCTGTAGCAACGGTAGCTACGCACGAATACAAAATGTTCCAAACGTACGCTTTTGAGAACAATGGCAAAGTGCCGTCTTCTTTGAAAATAGCTAACATAAGTGATTTAAAAAAAAATCAGGGGAACACTTCAGTAACCTTACGCGCATCAAGGCGAAAGCCTGTGTAGTCCTGTTGAGTTCTCTGGCTGAACACGATCGCCTCACGCTTCTCGATTTAGTTTCGGTTTCAAGTTACGACGTACTACACCTTCGTTTTATCCTGTTTTAAGTTACGACATACTAAACCTTCTTTATATCTGGTTTCAAGTTACGACATATTACACTTTCGTTATACGCGATGTGTTCGCTACATCCGGTTTCAAGTTATGACATATGCCTTCTAAAACACCCTCGTTTCGTCGGACTAGGTGGCCTAGTGTTTTTCGTGAGCAATGCGCTTTGGTGCGGGGAGTATATGCTGCCCTGGGAAAGCCGCCTAGCTGGCTCCACTATCCGGATGCATTTGTCTACCTCCCAGACTTTCGGTGTTTTGGAAGGTGGGGTCGTGCCGGGGTGTGGCGGCCTGGTGTTTTGTGGCTTAAGCATGCATAGATTCTTCGTTACGGCACTATTTTCATGCAATAAATAAAAAAGGACCAGGTAGACGAGTAACCAAGGCGATGGACTGCTAATTCATGGGGCTCTGCCCGCGTGGGTTCGAATCCCATCCTCGTTGTAATTTCTTTTCCTTTCATTTTATTTGATTGACAAGTGGAGCGGCCACTTCTTGTACAGGTTTACTGCGGACAGGTCTTGCTCACACCGATGAGGCAAGGAAGTCTTTCGCCTTAAAAGTGGTAGAGCTTTAACGTAGTTACACCGAATAGATGGGCGAACTAAAAACGCAGCCGCCGCGGTCGGGTTCGGAGTACCCGGGTTCGAACCCTACCACGGCGGCTGCGTTTTTATGGAGGAAAAACGCTAAGGCGCCCGTGTTCTGTGCGATGTCTGTGCACGTTCAAGATCACCAGGTGGTCGAAATTATTCCAGAGCCCTCCACTACGGCAATTTTTTCTTCTTTCACTCCCTCCTCTATCCCTTACCTTACGGCGCGTTTAAGGTGTCCACCTGTATATGAGGCAGGTACTGCGCCATTTTCTTTCCACAAAAACCTATTTTTAATTATTATTAAAGCATGCGTTCATTCTTTGCCTCTTCTTTGTGGCATCCGCATGTACGTGCAGCAACCGCGTCTTATCGCTCTTAATCCCCACAACCCCCTCTCCACTCGGCGGCAGCTGAAGCGACGCCCTCCATTGGCTGCAGCTGGCGCCCCTCCGAACTTACCCGAGCATCCTCCCATTGCCTGCAGATTGCGCCACGCCCCTCCAAACAAACTTTCTTATCCCTACTTCCTCCGCATTTGAGCCTTGTTCATTTAGTATGGGTTCCCGGTCACAACAGTGTGACAGTAAATGAGAATGCTGACAATCTCGCAAAGGCTTCCCTCAGCGGTCCCGTGTTGCCAATCATCCCGGCTGCAGCCTATATTACAGCACCTAGATTTCGGCGACGTGCGTTTTTAAGCACGCAAGACACAACACTTTTAACATCGGCGGATTATGAGCACCTTAAATGTTATTGAAACAGGCAAATTTGTTGCTCTCGGCAGCTTGAAGTATCACTGACGAGGCTGCGCTGCCGCATCCCCCCTCTAAATTTCTATTTACACAAGTCGGGTTTGGCGCTTTCTCTCCTTTGTGCATTTTGCCGTGAGCCTGAATCTATAGAACATTTTTAGCTGTATTGTCGCCGATTCAACTCTCTGAGAAAAATGGCCAGGCTTAGCTTGGTTAAGCCAAGAATGCGTTGCATATCTCGATGGAGTTCCGTGCTGCTCCGTTGACTCGATAGGCTATTGACTCGATCGCCATTGAAACTGCCCGTGTAGCAGCGCTCGATCGCCTTTGAGTCGATAGACTATCGGTTCGAGGGCCCTCGAAATGCCCGTGTGACAGGGGTATAAGACTGTCCCGGCGAAGGAGCGCAGCTCTTTTATACATATGCCGTGACGTCAATCATAGCGCAGCGCCCCTAGCGAGAGGAGCGGGAGTCAGGTGGTGGCTGCGGCCGCGCGCAACCGCGCCAGTTGGGGCCCAGCTTTTCCTCCGTGACGTCACGTGCCGGCGCAGCGCCCCTAGCGGGAGGAGCGGGAGTCAGGTGGTGGCTGCGGCCGCGCGCGACCGCGCGAGTTGGGGCCCAGCTTTTCCTCCGGCTGTCGTGACGTCACGTCACGTGGTTTGGTGGCTGCCCGGCCGCGCCCAAGGGCTGAACTGAGTGATTGCAATATGCAACGCATAAAAGGTTGCTGGAGGAGCCCTTGCATCTTGGCATTAGTTTGAGCAGCCCGCTCTTGCTATCATTTGGCGCCACCACATTTGGGTTCAGCCACAGATCTGTTTGTACCGCTGTTCTAAATTTCCTGATACAATCTCACCGACTGCCTTGCTAAGTGTTCCAAACTTTTCTTTTCTATCAATTGTTACGTTTTGACTTAATCATTATTATTTAATCCCTCTCTTTATTATTATTCTTATAATTTTGAAATCAATACTCTCATCCCTTTTCTGTTCATGAGAAAGAATTCACCGGTGCTGCGCTCCCACGTGCTTTTCCTTTTTATTAACTGAGTTCAGGTGAACAGCCACCCGATTCTTGGCCGATCTCCCAGTACGGGTATGTGCCATCTTTTGATAGGCTAACAACAACAACAACAACAACGCAAGCTTACCGTAGTTGCTCCAAGGCTTCACGCAAGATTCTTTGTTGGGTTTGACCCGGCTAAGTGGTGCTTCGGTACTAAAACAGCGAACATTTGAGCTGTATTGATGGCGAAGCTGTGGTCCCGGGTTTCAACGCCGTACCAAGGCGAATTTTTCTTTAACTACCAAGTTTTTGCGGAAGCTGTATAGCTTTCCTTTGTAGCCGTAAAGCTGTGCTTGGGGGCAGGCCGTCAGTATTTACTACCTTATTTATAATCCACTTTACCTTGATGGATTCCACTAACCATCTGACCAACATTGATGCCACTCATACGAGAAGGCAGTTAACAACAGCTCTTGCTAAGTACTGGCTTTAGGAAGCAGATACAGATTTTTTTTTTACACCTGAAGCACTTTCCTAGTATCATTCTTTTTCGCATCTACAAACACGCGCAAACTCGAAATCATAATCCAGGTACCATTTGAGCTGAATGCTCTTACGTGGTCGCCACTGTTCACTGCGCGGGTCCCGATAGTCGTCATCAAGAACTACCTGCCGCAGTCTATAAGTGTCCGGGATAACTGCTTTAAATGCACGAAGCACTTCTTTATTGCCTTGACCACCGTACGGAATAGAGCAGTCGTGGGCGCAATTTTTGATGGTAAGGGCGTTTCCTTATAGATCTGCAAGAAATGACCCTGGAGCTGAAACAAGGAAACCCTTAGGTCACAGCGAACAGTTTGGAGCCCGCATGTAATGACTGCGTTCAAGGGTACACATATGGCAAGTACAGCTTAGGGCTAACAACTAAGATCACCGCTAGCTTCCTGACGAGGCCACTTAAAAGATTTACAAGCATTTTTTTCCAGAGCCTACGAGGTGCGGGAGGTATGTAATGCAACAATAAATTCCTTCAATCTATCTGACTGCTAGAGAGGAAAGTAGGAGGTTATAAATTAAATTATGCGGTAACTTACCCATTGAACTGACGTCTCTCTCTTTGCTCTCAAAGATACGCTATATTATAGCCACAGCGGCGATTCTCTCATTAAATAACTCTCGCTGCAGCAACCGAAGCCGTTTTCTGGCTCTAAATGGCTGTGGAAATTCGGTATGCCACTATTCCTCAAAAGTTGTTGTGAATAACTGTGCACCTTCCTTCACGTTTTCCGGGAAGATCACCACGTAGTCGTCCCTGTCGGAGCGCGAGTGCTCGTGGTAGAAACCAGCAGCGTGTAGCAACTCGTGCATCACTGTAGCCTTGGCGAGGCAACCTTTTTCCAGGGACAGTACTTGCTTCCCTCCCTGGCGGCCGATAAAGGAACTGCAGCTGGGCAATATGGCAATTTAGGCGAGATTCCGCGACATGATTGCAATATTTTAGAAAAACACATGACAAGGCAATGAGCAAGAGGAGGCACATGAGCCCATGTGCGTCTCGAACATCATCTGTCCTCCACATGTCGTCGTCTTGCGTCACACCCAGAAATTCTGAACAAAACCATTTTTGAGCGAGGAAACCACTTACGAAAGCAATTTTTCATATAATGTAGGATTTCACTATAACAATCAATATATCTACAGATCACCCGACGACAGTCTTGTATATTTTGTTCTATTCACGTTTTTTCTATTGTAAAAAGCGTTCCCCATTGGTTTTCTATGCCAGTCTTAACTCTTCGATGTGATAGCTGGAAACACTTTAAAAGAAAGTCTTTGCTACATATGAGAATAATGAACCAATACCTGAAATATTTCCACAGCAGTGTCTTACAATTTTCCAATTTTCGAAACTTTTGCCCGAGAAAGCTGGGCTTACGGGGCTAATTTATTGAAATTAAGTCACTGTCTCAGCAGACCACTAGAAATTAGTTATTTTTTGTTTTTCTTACGAACACACTTCTGTCCTGGAAGACCAAGTAGTTGGGCAAAAATGAATAAAACAGGCAAAACCCGTCTTATAAAAAATAACAGGCGGGTCCTGTCTGTCATGTGCTACGAAGGGTTATGGATATCTGCACTCTAAGGGTACAGCGAAAAGCGCAAAAAGAAATAAACGCTTGATTGCTGTGAACGCGGCTGGTGCACGAGCGTGTGTAAAGGTGCTTCTGTTTGCGTCAAAATCAACACGCCTCTTTCTGCCCATTTAGTGCGTATCTTGGTACCTGTTCTGTTGTCTGAAAAACTCGCCCTGTTTTTAGGTAGCCGAAGCTTCCCATCACACACCGTTCATTAAGAACCTCCTTAGCCGTCCCTGAGCCGTTAACACAATGTCGAAAAATGGATTAGTTCTGGTACGAACTGATGCGCGAAGTCGTTATAGCAGAGAGATTTTGCCTTTCGCTTTACATGTATCGCCTTCTAATGTCTTCGGCTCTGATTAAACTGCATCTCAACACGCGAGCGTTAAGAGAATCCGGCGTCGGCGTTGTGAGCGATAAATCACGGGCACGGCTCTGGTAGGTGGTCCCCAGAGAGCAACCTATAGAATGCAGGTGGGCCACCTAGGTCACGTGACCTTGCGGCGTCATCACAACCTGCCCACCGGACAGTGAGCAAACTACCCACAGGGGCAGGTGGAAGTTGCAATAATGCTTGGTCGCGTGGGAATAGCAATCTGGCCAGCACAAGGCCCACCGCTGGGAGCGCTACCAATGCAATTAGTGTTCAGACTGAAGCGAGACCAGAGTTTATGGCTTCACAACGATAAGATCAACAGCGCCTCTGTGGCTGCCGAATTTTTAACAGGGAAATATGCAGGTGATCGTTGATCAAGATAGGAGATTAATTTTCGCTTTGGCCTTGCGTAGTCCGTGTTGTGTATAATGAAAACAACCCATTTCAGGCGTCAAAGTCGCGCCCTCCACAGCCTGTACCTGTTTTACCTTTGAGTCACGCGTGCTGAATCAGGCTCACATTAGTTTTGCTAATGCGGCTGCCCTATAAGCAGTGCCTCAAAATCTCGAAAGTGCTTTACCAACAGCCGCAACTAAATTACCCTGTTTATTCTGGTGTGCAGGAATTGTGCACTACTTAATTTAAAAGTCCCGTGTAGCCCCAGCCTACCTTAGTCGGGCTCCTGAGCGCCCTCATTTACTCCTGTAATCCCAGTGATATGACGTCCAGAACACATTTCTCCCCGCTTTCTCTCTTTAACCCCTCTGCTTGCCGACAGGTGTTTGTCGACGCGCCATCTGTCCGCACGGCCGTGAAAAGAAATGCACCTGTCAGCCTTGTCTTGGGAAGAGGGAACGTGCTGACAGGCCTTATGATTAATCGGATTACGTCGTCATGCCACCCGTCTGGTGCTCTATAGACTGGTGGAGCTCTCGCTTGTCCCGGGCTCTCACACTATAAACATGAAAGGAGTAAAAAGAGAGTAAGCCGTCCTCTAGCGTACTCCTCTTCACGGGGCAGGGTAGGCTGCGCAAGACCTGGGGTATATTTTAATCACTAAAGATACGGAATACTTATGGTCGGCAATTAAAACAAATTCCCTCTTCAAAACATGGGAAGTTCAAGCAGTTACGAAAATTTTAATCCAGGTTTGAACCTAATACGTTTGCTCACCTCAAGACCTCCGGTGCCGCGTTTTAATAGCCTCCTCCCACTGCTAACTGCATCAAGTTACTGGGCTTTGCAGTGGGAGTATACCTCCATTGCCAGAAGTAAGCGTTTTATAAACTTAGCGAACAAAATCTGCTCTAGAACTTGGGCAACATACCCTGCCACTAAAAGGAAGTACTATAGAGGACAGCATACTACCTTTTTACTCCCACATAGGATTATTCGTTTTTAGAATGTGTTTAGTAGAGTCGGCGTTCATGTCTGTTTTTCTGCATGCGCCAAGTGCTCGTCTATATTAATGGTGCTCACTGCTTTTCCCGAGCGACCAACAGTAGTCGGAAATCGTTCTTACCCTTTGGAAAAATCAATGAAAATGTAGTCGTCCTCTGTAGTACGCTCCACAAAGCGTAAGCAGCTCAAGGCCTCAATCGATGTCATTCCATCCCGGATCTTCTTTATGTCTCCAGCTGTGGAAAAAAGATGTATAAAAGGTAGGGACGCTGGTTACTTCGAAAGCGGTTCTCCACATCATTATCCGCAAATTTATAATTTATTTAATATAAAAAAACTCAAGCAAGCGTGACGAAAGGCGTCTGCTTGCATGCGACTAGAACTACTCAACAGAAATCCTGTTCTGCATGCAAAACCAGATAGAAAAGGAAATACTACTTCTCATGCAGTTCAAAGAAGTCTCGCACATTGACAGAATATAGTGAACACAAACGGTGGCGGAAAAATGACACGTACAGTGCAATTTGATGCGCACCACGCAAAAGTTTTAATTAAAAGTCACAAATGAGGAAAATAATTACACGACGACCTAGAGCAATGCCCATTAGATCAAAAAGTATCAGTCGTTGGCAATCTCATAAATTATCTGACGGAGGGGGACCAATTTTTTTTTCACATTTCAAGCTGGCGATTCATGACCGAAGCCAACTGTCACCGAAACCAAGGGTCATAGAATTTTTTTTAATTTGTGTAATAATAGAGTAAATATTTAAAGTTAACTGACTAAAAAGCAGAAGAAAACCACATGCCTCCGGTGAGGCTCAAACCCACGACCTACGAATATCGCGTCCGGTGCTCTACCACCTGAGCTACGGTGACGGCTGTTCAAATGTCTGCTTTCGGGGGTATTTATGTGTAGTGCAACCTAATCTTGAGAGTGTTTAGCAGCGCCACCCTCGTCCGTAGCGGCGGACGTAGTGCCTCCTATATTACCGCGAGTGTCACGTGAAATGTGATCGAACGGTGAGGGCGGAAGCTGTGCGATAACCCTCTTATGATACCCATGGCATCAAGACTGCCAAAATCGAGGCCCTCGTTAGCTATTGAGTAGACAAGGGACGGCAGAAGTTTGTCATTTTAAACTTTCCATCGAGTGATGCTTTCTAATTTTCCGTTTTCTCTACTTTTCTGTTGAATGATATGCCTGCTGCCTAAAGGGCATGTCTCCTTAAAGGCTTGTCAGTTATTTATTTTCCGCATGAAATGTGTGTAACTGAAGTTTCCGCATTTTGAAGTTGACTGATTGCCCCCCAAAACCGTTTATTCCTAATTCGTGCAGCGGCTTCCGGGTATCTGTGTTCATCCACGTCCAAAATGAATTATTTCATATTTTATTTATTTTAGTGTGCACAGTAAATTTGACGCACTAAGAGGATAATTTTGCGCATGTTTTTAGCACGACGAATAGATGGCTCAAAAATGCAAAAAGCTATTAGCATCGTTGGGCAGCCAACTAGCCAAGAGCTCCTACTGCCAATTCGATGATTACCGACATCAAAGATACATTTGATGCAAATATTCAAAGAGCTCTGAAACTCGAATAACACTCACCAGTCCTGGGTTTGATGACATAAGGAATGACACCTTTAGGCCACAGCCGCACATCTTTGGTCACCACACCCCTCTGCAGAAAAGTCAATCAATCAATCAATTTATTTCAGATAACATTACATGGTGTTTGGGGGAGTGGTCGTGATCAGTTTTCTCAGCTGTCCCGACGTTGTTACAGTCAGACGTGTAGGCTTAAAGGGACACTGAGCAGAACCCTCTCAGAGTTTTTTTGTTAGCAAAATCTGATAGTTCGGCATTTCATGGCTCTGTTGCCGCTTGTCCAGGAGCGAAAGGTGCATTTATTTAAAAGAAATTTGGATTGGAAGGAAGTTGAAAAAGATTTTCCCGTCACTCCGATTCAAACTCGAGAACTCTTATGACGTCATAGGACGGAGTGACGTGATACGTGACGTAAACGCAGACTCTCTGATTTCTGGCGACTAGCGGTGCGGTCTAGCAGCTGCCGAAATGAAAGCTACCGCCGCCGCACGTTGAAGGCATCTATCGGGGGTCGCTACCGTCGCTTCGTTTACGTTTGCACCAGCGTCTTGCCAGCGTTACGATGGATCCCGTTCCCGAACCCGACGACGTAGTTCTCGCAAAAACTTCGGCCTGCATTTCAGCGACCTCAGCCCCACAGAGCGTGCGATGCTTTAGAGGGAGCATGGTTGGGTTAGGCGCCGACGGGTCGTTTCCCCCTTCCACTGTGAGCAGCCGTTGCAAACTAAATATCATAACCCCGGTGCGGAAAGTCGCGAGGGGCCAGGACAAGGTCGGCTGCTTTGCGCCCATCGGAGGCTGGCCGGGGCTTTGGGGCCAACGGATTGTGATTCCTTGAACGGCGCGGAAGGGCCAAGTTATTTATTTTTTTCCAGAAAAAGCGGATGGGTGCTCAAGGGCGGTCGCATTTAAAGTTGGCGGCTTGAAACTAAAGCCGGCGCACGACGATTCAACGGCTTAATTCCGATAGATCCAACGGGTCCACTGGATCGTGCTCTCTCGCCCACTCTCTCGCCCCTCGCCCACCTTCAGATGTGTACTGTGAATGGATTAAATTAGCCGAGAGCTCGAAAAGAACAGCTCCGCCCAACTGCCGAAGCTATTAAATTACGTCACAACGCGCACCTCGCTGCGGAGCCGAATCAGTCTGGCCGGGCCGGCGGCGGCTGGCGCACTCGGCGCGAAATAGGGACATGCTCCAAGTCGCCGCCACTGCGGTCAGAGTGCGCCGAAGCCGCCGAACGCGTCGGCGGTCAAGCGCAGTTAGAGTATAGAGGGTCTCGCTTTGGCCGACGTGACGTCGCCGTGCAGCGCGCGCGCGCGCGCGTTACGGCGGAGCATAAACGCGCCTTAACAGAGCCTGCGCTTAACCGCTAGCCAACGTATTCGGTGGCGGCATCTATGGGAGGCATTGAAACTCCCCGCTCACTCACTGCATAAAAAAAAAAATCCTGCGACGAGGCTCGGAATTGAACCAGGGCATTTGGCATTTGAGGCGGAGACGCTACCACTCCGCCACGACGGCACAATTTACAACCATCAATAAAGGCGCATCTAGTGAATGCACTCTTCTGATGCAGAAATCTCCGCGCTTTCGCTAGGTACATCCTGGCCTAACAGAGCTAGGCGATCAGCAATTTTTCTGAACTGCCTTGTACCTTGTCTCCCGTCCCTAATAAACGATTTCCGTTAAGTAGTTTGAAGTTGACTGGCACAGCCGGGAATGTTTCACCGGGCGAGCGTGCGAAGACACAAGTGCTGCCTTGTACGATCACCGACCATGGTGCCATCATAGTTTTTCATCGACCGTGGTGATCATCTGACCAGCCTTAACAAGCTCCTTCAAAGTTTAACTAGCACTTGAAGCGGCACTTAGAGTTCCTCTGCTGTTCGGCGCTTGTAAATCGAGGCGCGTCAAAAACAAAACCATGGGGCACGCAAAGCTCATAGACAAGAAGCACCATGAAAAATCGAAACTTTCCTGGCCGCCTGTGGTGCCGCCAAGCATCGGTTTTCTTTGCTTCCAACATTCAGGTTGTCTTTTGTCTGCCTTCTTTGTGTGATAAAAGTGCACTATCGTTTTTAAAACAAAACTTACTTCAATGTTTAACCACGGAACCTTCCTTTGTCAGCCTCAGAGATTCGCGACTGCATGTAGGAAGGAAAATTCCTCCTACGTGGCATCTCTTGTCCTAAGACGTCACCACGCTTGTACTTGCGAGATTGGCTTGTGGTGGCGATACCTGTATTTTGGTCCTTGCTATTTTCTTTCTTACAAGAGCTTTGTTTTCAGTAAGAGTGGCATTTTTGTGATCAGGAGCTGGTATTCTACCCATACAAGCCAACTTCAATTTTTCCTCAGTGTCCTTTTAACGCACCAGGAGCGAAGGAGCAAGACCACTGCTGCGAACCGACACCAGAACAGAACTGCGAGCCGTGGTTGCACCAGCCACGGCCACGTGCCGTCTTTATTTTCTTCGTCGGGTGGCGTGCGCTATCCGGGTTCCCGGCGCCACCCAAGAGAGGGCGCTACAGGCGCACCCAGGGTCAGAATAGGAGAGAGAGAGGGTTTATTGATAAGAAAGGCAGAGAGGTTGGCCTGAAAAATAAATATCTGGCCTGCTACTCTGCTCTGGGGGACAGGAAGAGGAGATAAAAGAAGGTCACGATGGGGGACGATGATGATGGGAGGAGGCAGATGAAAAACTAAAAAAAAAAAAACAAGGCACACTTTCTGACATCACAAACGCGAGACAAGGTCCGTGTCGCTCAAAAGGCGTGAGAGCGCTCGCGTTGCCTTCACATTTCTAAAACTATCTGGCCAAGCGCCGAGGATCAAATCCTCAGAGAAAAGCGATGTGTCCATAGGCTTCAGAGCAGATGCGAGTATGAGTCTTTCACGTGCATACGCTGGACACGCCCCTAAAACATGTTCTATAGTCTCTAGCACGCCACATGTGGTACATTCCGGGGAGTCCGCTTGTCCTATTAAGGTCAAGTATTTGCGCGTGAATAGGATTCAGCACACGACGAATGGGTCCTTTTGCGACGCAAAAGTGCGGCTTTTTAGAGCAATCAGAAGGGTTGACTGAAAGCGCATGCATTGCTAGCGGCAATAATACTGCCCAGAAAAATCTTCCATGAATGTCTCTGCTCGGGGCAATCATGCCCCAACTCTGCCGTACATTGGTGCCGTTGACTACGGCTGCGCAGTCATGATTTTTTTTCGCCATTTACGTCAAAGGAACACATGCCATAGGGAAGAAGGCGGTAGAGGGAGTATTATACCTCCTGTTTCCATCTGGCATTTCTCTCTGCTCTCATCTGCAGTACCATCGCCTGACCACGGCCTACTTCCGCGGGGATGGACAAATCAGAGATCAGGTGCACGTGAGTATTACAATGCGGAACAAAATTTGAGCAAGTCGTGAACTCACACGTGCCCTCTCTACCGACAGATTTTTACTCGACACATGCCACATAGAAAGATCACGTACAATCAGACTTCTGCTACAGGTCGTGCTCACGCGACCATACGTCTGAGAAGCTCTGCACTGTTTGTGTTCCTGTCAGTAACAGTTACAATATTTACATTCCTTGGTTTTATTTGCAAATAACTGAACGCATCTTTAAATTGTTCGAAGTTAAAAAGATGCACAGATGCACAGCGGTTAAACAGCTGTAGCAACCACACGAATACACCGCCTTTAAGATAGCGCTTATGTTGACAAAATTATTCTATAAAGATCGGCTGTCGTAGTTACACCGCAATCAAAGAAGAACGGGAGCGCTCAATTTTGCTGTGGAAACGGCGGGGTGCCGTGCAAACCGACTGACAACTATTTTAAACAGTTCGCAGTCAACGTAAGTTAATTTGTGTTTGCTGCTTGTTTTCTCCCTAACCTTCTTTAGTGCTCTATTCAGTTGGAGACTGCTGCAAATTTCTCTTTCTTATTGGAATAAAATTCCATTAAGAAAGGGCGTCAGGCAAGGAGACGCGATCTCGCCAATGCTATTCGCCGCCTGTTTACAGGAGGTATTCCGAGGTCTGAATTGGGAACGGTTTGGGATAAGAGTTAACGGAGAATACCTAAATAATCAGCGATTTGCTGATGAAATTGCCTTGCTGAGTCACTCAGGAAATGAACTGCAAATCATGATCAATGAGTTAGACAGGCCGAGTAGAAGGGTGGGTCTAAAAATTAACATGCAGAAAACCAAAATAATGGCTGAGGCGTACAACTATGCCGTACGCGCACCAGTTATCGCACCGGCTGAGAAATGTTGGAAGGAATTGCGGTGTGGACGTTATGTTCACTGGCCCCGAAAAGCTGGTGCGCATGTGCAATGCCGTCAATGAAAAGAAAACACCGGTCTGCCCTATAAACCACGAATGCAGGTTTGCACCTTGCATTGCTGGCGTCGTATACCGCGTACCCCTCTGCTGCTGTAGATGCTACGTGGGGCAGTCTGGACGCTGCCTAAACGAACGACTACGAGAGCACCGCACGCTGGTGGATTCATTGGCGGGTGGCGGCCATCTGGCCAAGCATTGTAAGCGGTGCGGGTGCGTGGCGGCGTTTGATGCCACGTGTGTGCTAGGTAGGGGAGGCACAAGGTTACGCCGTGAGATTTATGAGGCCTGTCACATTAACAGGGAAGGTGATAGCTGTGTTAACACGAATTCACTTGCCTTGCTCAAAAAAGAAAAAAAATGTACCTCAGGAACAGTTTTCCACATTTTGACTAGACTGTCCATGTATCGTTACAACGCAGTGTGCGCATGCACACCGAAGTGCGTTTATGTACCTTTCTGTCGCAGTAAATCCTCAGTTGATGTTTAGCGCTCGTCCTGTCTTCTTCTATGTCTCTGTTCTAGTTATATGCGCCATCCTTTTAATTAATGATGACACACCAACTAGCACGGCTTTCCTCCTTGATAGCAAAATTAGCACAAAGCACTAGTGTTTTATTTCCTTCCGGTACACTGTGCACTACGGGTTCGGGTTAATGCGTCCAGTCGGGGGACTTTGTGGCCTGGGTCACTTTGAGTGCGTGTATCGATAAACATATATGACAAAGTAATCGTACAGCGGTTTTGCGCGATTTGAACACCAAAATGTGAATGCGTGCGCCGAGCTTTGTAAGGAGATAATGTCAGAATGAATTGACGTAACTGGTTATGGTGGCCATAAAACACGCTCCACTGACAGCAGTCATAACTACGGTTTACTCTGTGCTGCTTGGGGCCATATTTCTAAGCACGCCCAATACAAACATCCTTCTACAATAAGATCTCAGAGCGCGCTGAAGAGCCCCAAAATGGTTGAGATCTATCCAGTACTCTAGGATACAGTCTACCTTAGAGCTCATACTGAATTTTTGGCCTGGTCAAATTTGTTATCCAAACGGATGGATTAGGTGAGTAGCAGCAGTTATTCGTAAAACGTTTCAAAAGCGGCGTGGGGTAAGAGGCCTACAGAGTTTTGCTGCCTTGCAGAAGCCATCGCACTTGACATATTTCCAGTAGACTAAACCTGCAAGTTTTGCTTTCTCCTCATCGTGAAATTGAGTAGTACTGACAGTCTGTCGAGGCAAGATTCCCACAATACTTTTGACGCTTTGCACATATCGCCTTCAAATATATAACATTTCTTCTTGAGAAAGGAATGCTAACATAAAATTTGAAGTTTTCCTTCCACTCTGATGTGGACTTTCTAGTGCCAACCTAGGCAATTAAATGCCAGCAGGCCACGGGGTGGCAGAGCAGGGTTGAGAACTGGTGCACCGCTTTGGGCAATGTTTCATTCTCGGATGAAGAAAATCAGCTGGCGATTAACGGTATAACACTAACTCTTGATTTTGCTGTGTGTTCCCGCGTGTGTGCCCCTCTACTAGAAATCTAAGGTCAATGGCTTCGCGTTATCTGTTTTATTGAAAAGAAATTTACGTTCTGAATGTTAAGGTATTTGAATGTCAACTAGAAGATATTCCCGCTCCAATCACCTCCTCGCGGATCCCTAATAAATGTTTATTTCTTTCTCTTTTACAGCGATAGCTGTTAGTCGCCCGTCCCTGGCTTTCGCGTCGTAGTCGTCCGCCGTCGTCGGCTGGCTGTGTCACATGGCTGTGTCACCTCAGTCTTACAAAAACAAATTCTTCATTTTAAATACGAAAACGGCGAGATATTGGTGCTTCTTTCTGGTTACCTTTCATATGCGACTTACAGAAATTCAATTTTCATAGTAATTGAAGATGCATATGCGAAAGCTAATATATGTTTGATGTTGTTTGATTGACTTTAACGCCCCAAAGCATACTCAGGCTACAAGAGACGCCATAGTGGAGAGTTTCAGATAATTTCGATCACCTGTGGTTCTTTATCGTGCACTAACATCGCACAGTACGCTGATTTCTAGCATACAGTTGAATTCAAGCACGCCTTGATATTTATGTTTTTGCCTGCCTACATGCTATCTGTTTCTTACACAAAATAAACTTCTATTTCGAATGCAGACAAAGGGAAAGAAGTTTTTGTTCCCACGTATGTGTTTGTCGTCTTTTTCTTGCAGAATAGAAACTTCCAGATTCAATGTCTAGACCCCTTCTAGACTGTCTAGACCTTCATCTGCGTCCTAAATTCAGACTGTACTAATTACTTCCACGCCGACAGTGCTCTGGATATAGTTTCTACTTCATTTAGTTTGTAAAGAGGTGACTTACATCCTCGGAGTGGCCTTTGGGCAGCAGGATGTCTCCTTCGAAAAGCCCCTCCGTCTCAAGGAGACGATCTCCAGGAGACGAAAAGGGGACGCCTGCGTAAAGGGAGCCAGGAGTCACCCCAAAAAACAGGCGCACTACGAGTAAATTTAAAATGAAGAAACTGCTTCTACGCCACCTAGAAATTCTTGGCCTCAAATTTCAGCGCCTTGTTAATGGCGTTATTTAATAGCAACAACCTCCAGATTTCTGAGCCCATTTATATGAATTGTTGGCAAACGTTCCCGCGCCTTAAGACTTTTTGAAGATTTTGTGACCAAGGCAATAGCTGCAAAAGTGGTCTGCGGTAATACGTTAGTGAATTTCCAGTCTCACTGTTTTTTTAATTTTCTTTTAAAATGCACTTTTGAGTTTCCCATAACTCCTGGCATTCTCGGAAATAGCAGGCAAGAAGGCAACGAATGACTTCCTGCGTCTCTGGGTTTAAGCCACGCCTTGCAACATATGGTTTCACTAATTCCATCAGAACCTTAAGCGTAGCCAAGAATAACATTTTTAAGCAGTAAAAACACGGCTGCGCCGCAGATTGTTTCTGCCCTTCCGAAGAGCTGCATTCTAGTAGGAACACTTCCGAGCAGAAAATGGTATTTTCAGGCTTTACTTATTGCCATTGACATCCATGTTTCAATATGATACAAGTGAAGCCAGGTCATAAGTTCCATTTTATTCCTGCTTTAGCTAATTAGTAATACCTCGATTCAAGAAAGCTGCTGAATGAACTAAAATCACTGAAATAACCGCTGCAGGGAGCCATGTGCTTCGACAGCATTACTTTTTTACTGAATGACAGTATAAGATACGGCACCATAAGCATACGATCGCAAAAAAAAAATATGTATAACGCTCACCTTCTTTATATATTGGGTGTTTTATACTTGTGCAACTAAACGAAGTTGGTTCATTGCGTCAGAATGGCAGCAGACTTTTTTCTCCCGTTACAAAACGTCAGGGTGGAATTGGAAAGCCGAAGCGCAGTATATATTATTCTGTCCGCAACTGCACGCGCAGCCGTCGGTAGAAAGTTTGGAATAAACTGTTAAGGTTGCTGTCTACCTAGGTCAAGTATACTAACCAGTAAGCTGTATGAACGGCGCGGGAAAAATGTGAGCTATTGCAGAATGCACTGCATTTTTATGCAAACAAAGATCCCAGTGTTACTTTTGACCCTTAAAAACCATAAAAATGCACAATATACGGGAGCTTTTTTCTTGAATGAAAAATGCTGAATATGTGAGCGCGATCGGGGACGTTGACCCGATAGATCCCGAAATTTATCGTATCTCCGCCTTATCAAACAACATGGTATTCCACCCCTTTCCACGCTTCATGCTCCTTATCTACTATTTACTTGTCATGCTGCTTATCTACTATTTTGCTATGACACCACCGACGACAACCTCGTTGGTGCTTAGGTTAGGTTAGGTTAGGTTAGCAAAGGAAAAAATGGATGCGTTATTTGCTTCGCATTTTACAGCGACACCACGGAAGACAACCTCTTTGGTGCTTAGGTTAGGCTAGCAAAGGTAAAAAAATAGATGCGTTATTTCGGGGACTTTCGAAGACCAGTGTAGGTGCTGCTGTCGTCGAGATCGCTATCGTGTGTCACTTGTAATCTCTCCCCAGGTAATCGCTACCTTGGGCCAGGGAACCCTACCGAAAACGGAGGGCCAGTAGACGAGGACGACCGCATATCCCTCACAAAAATTCCCTTAAACAGCCTGTAGACTGTCCATAGCCTCCTGTCTATAAAGTCTATAGGTTCTCTATAGACAAACTTCAGAGAGCAGTCTATATAGGCAATACAAATCCTATAGACAGTCTATAGATTTATGGCCATACACTTTTAGTAGACTTTTGTCTATGGACTATGAAAAGGCAAAAAGAAATATATCAATAGGAAGGCAATAAAGTCTATAAGAAGTCTACAGACTGTCTAAAGATCATTTTTATAAGGCACTGCGCAGCAGCACGATCAAGGCTACAGCCGGGCACGCAGCCACGAGGACATATTTTCGGCGGACAGAGAATATGCGCAAGCATTCTTCAGAGACTTTGCGAGCACCGGTAACTGGCACTCTGCGTTAGGCGCGCTACACCCGGGCACAGAAAATCTTCTAGAGGAGTGTGTTTTGGGCCGCTCTGTCTATGGAATGTCCAGCGGACGGAAGCAGCCTGCTCAAGGAGAAGCAGCGGAGAAAAATTTGTCTATCCTTAGAACACAATTCATTCGGCGCCTCCCGGACTCCTCCATCCCCGAATTGGGAAGAGACCCCATCCAGTGGGCTGGAATTGGAAGTAACGGTAGTAATGCCACCCGAGCTCGTTACCCAAATTTTGCGAGTTCCTAAAGACCATGGGGAGGTCACGATGTAAAATCATAGTAAAATACTCGCAACGTGGGGATACGTCATGATAAAGATGAAGCTGATGCATGATTCCGAGAAAACCTTTCCGGACTATTTGACAAGCATGTCGCGCCTGCCCCTTGATCGCCCCTATCTATACCTGGCGAAAGCGACTATTGATAACCTGCCGTGCCACACCAAGGCTCTCAAAAGCATCGTAAAGATAACGCCCCACAGCCTGCGCACTCTGTGGGTGATGGGTTCTTCGGTGGTGCAGCCCGTAAACTCTGACATGCTGGTTTATACAGACAGGCGTGCGTAAGAGTAAACGTGCACATGGACACGGACCCGCCGCGGTGGCTCAGTGGTTAGGGAGCTCGACTACTGATCCGAAGTTCCCGGGTTCGAACCCGACCGCGGTGGCTGCGTTTTTATGAAGGATAAACGATAAGGCGCCCGTACGCTGTGCGATGCCAGTGCACGTTAAAGATACCCAGGCGGTCGAAATTATTCCGGAGCCCTCCACTACGGTACCTCTTCCATCCTTTCTTCTTTCATTCCCTCTTTTATCCTTTCCTTTACGGCACGGTTCAGGTGTCCAACGATATACGAGACATATACTGCGCCATTTCCTTTCCCTCAAAACCTAATATTATTATATGATGGACACGGACATCAATCCCATGAAGGCTACATCCGTTCAGCCGTTCAACGAGACGGACCACACGACGCTCGCAAAGTATTTCTGGGGCTTAAAAGTTGAAAATAACGCCGGGCTCGGAGACAGAACGGGGTGACGACGCGACGAACGTCTCTACAAGCATGGCTGCTCCGCGGCACAACTTTCCCTACGACTTTATTCACATAAAGGACTCCAGCCCCCGTCTTTGTCAGTTTCCTTTCAAGGACCATGTGGGTACGCCTATTCTAAACTACGAGCACACTTTTGAAAACGCCTGGCTGCGCCTTGGCCCTGTAGGTATACGCAGGCGGCAACGAGTTTTTTACACGCAGTGCACTGCCCCTGAAAGCGGTCTGTACCGGTCTTATTACAAGCAACATTTCAAACACGGAGTCCTCCTCCAAGCAAGAGCCGACTATGGACCCGATAATGCGTATTCACCCTCACGCAATGCTACGTATAAAGTACTTGTACCCGTAAGAGGACGATTAGTTCCGCCGCGGCCTGGGACCCATAGCGGATGAAAAAGTGCAGCCCAGCGTGGGCTTAGGCATAGTAGCGGTACCTACATCTAACAAAGACGACCAGGGCAGCACGGACAAATTTCAGGAAGTGGCAGCCTTCTTACAAGTGGACACTGAAATTGTCGTTCACAGCGACATTGACAGCGTAGCCACGCACAGCGTCATGCCTCCTTCAAATGAGGGACCTTACTTGCGGCACGGAAACGACACAGGAAAGGCGTTCACAAACAGCCTGACACTTCACCGCTGGCAACATTTGTAGCAAGAAACATCCATCATCAGGCAGCTGAAGCCTGCGATTTAAGGCGATTTCATTCGCTGTTTTCAAGTACAACTCGCATCCTATGCTGACACATCCTTCAAGTATATACCTTTTTTCACAAAGGGTGCCTACTACGGCTGCTACACGCCCCAGACAGTAATAGATATAGCAGCAGAAATCTTCCGGTTGTCGAACAATGTCTTAAACCGGTAATTACCTTCCTCATAGAACGTCCTTTTTATGTTTTTACTTGAAACGCCTTGGAGGGTATAAAATTGGCTCCCCGTAGACGAGCCAGGGCCGGATGGCCGGAACGTCACCGGAATGTCACCGCGCTGCCTGACCGAACCTAGGTGAGTACATATTTACCAACGCCAAAGCTTTACTAGGCTATGTTGTGTCCGCAAAATGTGTCGGCAGCAGTTGTGGGCAACTCAGAAGAGCTAGCGTAAAACGAGCGGCGGTAATCGAAAGAGGATGATGTGAGGATGCTGCCCCCCCCCCCCCCCCCATGAAAAAAAAAAACTCTCGTAATCGAATGAATAGTTAATTAATTCGAGCAAAAAATGTCAAAAAAAAAAATGGGCAGGACCAAAACAAAACTGGCGCCAAATTTGAAGATGCCGGAAGTATAGGACCACATGACCGAAACTGTGAGCGCAGTCAACGCGTGGCGCCAAATTTGAAAGTCTGAAATGAATACTGCGATAAAACGAGGGAAAATGTGCCGCGAATCGAAATCTAATCAATCATTAATGATTATAGAATGTGTAAAGAGTGAATTTGTGGGAAATAAGGTGAATTAATTGTGAATTAATGCGACCTAACTGTGAATTAATGGTACACTGAGATGGATTAAGGGTGAATTAACTCGACATAAAAGTGAAATGGTTTGGTTTATGGGGGTTTAACGTCCCAAAGCAACTCAGGCTATGAGAGACACCGTAGTGAAGGGCTCCGGAAATTTCGACCGCCTGGGGTTCTTTAACGTGCACTGACATCGCACAGCACACGGGCCTCTAGAAATAAAAGTGAAATAATTCTGAATAAAGGGGAATAAATTGTGAATTAAGGCGAATTAATGCGATTTAAATGTGAAATAATTTTACATTACGATCAATTAATGGTGATGTAAGGCGAATTAAAAGTCAAATTATTGTATATAATTCTCAATTAACTTTAATTCAGGTGAAATAATTGTGAATAAAGTGAATAATTAAGGAGCCATTTAATTTGCGTGGCGGAAAATTTGAAAACACGAACCGGTTGCCGGGATGAAAACGAGGGTACAACCAGAGTTAATCGAAACCAATCAAGTGAGCGAGAAAACAACCATGGCGCCAAATTTGAAAGGCGACCATTGTCTAGGAGGCGTCAACGTTTTCGCATTCTTCCAATGCGGGTAGCCACAGTGATCTCTTTTTTTTTTTTGGCTGGGCTGCTTCCAAATACTGTTTTTCGAGTGTAGAATGGAGGGAAAGAGGAAGAGACGCGACAGCGAATCCGACAGTGAGGCCTCAACCGAAACAGAGGAGGTCATCTATATTTTTGAGCTATTTTTCGGCGACTGAGTGTACCTCCAAGGATGGCCTCCAAGCTACGCTCGCTCAGGCAACCAAGACGGTTCCCGTCCATCTAATGAAAGCATGCAAAAGCTCTCAGACAACTCACCGATGCCTGGAGTACCTCAATCAGGATCATAATCAGCAGGATGGATGGATGAAAAACTTTATTTGGTCCTTCAAGTAGTGATAATTAACCACTAAGCGGGACCGTCGGGACCGGAAGGCCAAGCCTCACGGCCACGTCGTGAGCCTGCTGGACAGCCCATAATTGTTCATCCAGTTCCGGGCTGCGAAGTGCAGCCTCCCACTTGGACGCGTCCTGGATCGCCGAGTCTTCAATTCTTTCGCAAGACCAGAGCATATGTTCTAGCATGGCTAAAGCACCACAATCCTGGCAATAAGGCTCTGTATTCGTCTCCGGATAAAACATGTTCAACCTCCGTGGGCAAGGATAATTACCAGTCTGTAGTAAGCGTGATGTAAGTGCCTGAGCCCTGTTTAGTTTAGGATGCGGCAAATCGTAAACCCTGCGATTAAGCACGAGATGATTTAAGCCCGATTATCCAGAGTGGGCTTCCGAGCTACGCCGAGTTCCAAAACGAAGAAAAATTGCGCACGATGTGTTTCTCGCCAGAGACGACAGAGAAGCTGAGGACATTTGTCGTGACCTTATTAGAAGGTTCGAAATCGGGCCCACTTGTTACGGAATTGTTGAAGCCTCCCTCCACGTCAGCGACACCCCCCCCCCCCAAGAAAAAAAGGAAAAAGAAGGAGATGGTTCCTTCAGTCTGCTTACGTCAGCGTCAGTCCTGGAAATAATAGCAGCTATTTCCACGCAGAGAGCCGGAAGTGCTGCTGTTAGTAGCGATGTTATAAGCGAGTGAATCCAGGGATTGGTCCAATGAAGTCACGCGTTCGGACAGAGGTACTTGCTATTGGGCTAGTTGGTTCATCATAAAGTTGAATGGCGCAAGGGAACGAACACAGGAAGACACAGACAGAAAGAGGCGCTCTTTCTGTCTCTGTGTCTTTCTGTGTTCGTTCCCTTGCGCCATTCAACTTTACGAAATTCGGACAGAGTTTTGCTCATACACAGCACCCACGTATAGCTGCTTGTAAAACTAAAATATTTCCCTGGCCGCATTCTAGCGCGATTGAATCTTTTCTGATGATGGCACGGGGCAGGCTTTATTTCTACGTTGCCCGATAAAAACAGCGATAACTGTGACAGAGTGATACGCAGCACCACGGTCCGACACTGCTTACTCAACATACAGCAGCCTCCTAGGTGTCAAGTGTGTTCGACACCGCTAGCAAGAAAAGGTTTGAGTTCTCAATTATAAAAACGGGTTTAGATAATGAACCTGAATCCCAACACTGGTTGTGGTCATTGCTCACCCAAAAGAGCAGCAAAGTACAAGTAAAGTAAACCAAAGTAAAAAGAGTGGGGAATGTAAAGGACGTCTTCCCCGTCCTCCAAGAGAGGAGAAATTTGTATTCGTCATGGTTCGTATATCGGCCTTTAATGGTCAAACAAAAACGGCCAATAGTATAAAGGGCATTGGGGGCCTTGCTTCATGGAAGAGCGGTTTTGAATATAGGCTTTTATTTGAGAGCAGAGCATTAACAATGGGTATAGACGTCGCTGTGACGAAGCTCAGCTCCCTTACGTACTAGAAAGCCACCGCAGCGATGGCCTAGTGGTCTGAGCATGTGACTCGTATGCCGAAGGTGCGTGGTTGGATTCTCAGTGCCGCAAAATGCTCCGCGATTTTCAATGAGCTCACGATTTCCCTAGCCTGGTGCTTGGCTTCCCTATGACGAAATATTTGGAAAATAGTTCGCTGACAGCCCTCTGTGTTGAAGAAAGACATCGTGGGATTTGGCACTATTTGGCCACAGATGACCTCGCGCCATTAAAATTCATCGACTACTAACGACCCCACTTCTGCGCGCTCGAGAAGAGAAAAAAATAAATGAATGGCGGACATGGTCGCATGCCTTCTCAAGGTTCCTGCGGAACAAATATGAAACAAAGCTAGCTCTCATGCTGCCGAGTTTTCAAACCGACGGATACACTTTGCTAAATTGTTAGAGGCATACCTAATGACCAATCCTCGTGCACTGCTACTGTACATCAGCAAACTGGAACTTATTAACTGCCCTTCAGTGTCGATGTGAGGGCGGAAAATGGAAGGATTTCCGCATAAACTTATGTAAACTCGCTGAAACGATCACATCATGGTACCTGACGAGAGAAAACGGAGCGTAGGTTGTTCAGAAATTAATCGTAGATATTTCTGACGAGCAGTGTATGTAAACGAGGTGAAAATGCAATTTTTTAAAAATAATTAACCAACAGGTTAGCGTAACGATCTAAATGTACACCGAAAGACATGGATGCCATATGATTAACGATAACATTTGTCAGCCAAGGAAGGATGAAGAAGCACTGAGTTATTGTCGTTCATCCGGAGTGCATCAATGAGACGAATGCTGTTCTACTAAGCTGAAATATTCAATACGGCAAAATAGCAGAACACCTTACTCCCCAACGGCTGTGCAGTGGTGGCAGGTGCAGGCGCTGGCCACGCAGGTGAAGTCAAAGAGAGCACGAGAACCCATGATGCCACTGAGAAAACCATACTGCTGATTCAGCGTAGTTGGAAACTGGATTCAATTTCGGCGACACTGCCTGCCTATTCGCTTTCCTGTGGTCTCTCAGCACAGCGCCTATATACGCCCACAACCCCCGTACGTGCCACGTCTTTCTCGACGACCTTCCTAGAAGGTCACTGTACACAATCATCACTTTCGAGCCTAAATGCTCTTACGTCGCAAGCCGGTGCCCCTCCCAGTGAGCACCTCCAGCCTTGAACAATGGAAGGAAGAAATATTCAACGCCTGATTCGTGGATGGCCTAACAAGAAAGAGCACTGGCAGAACTCTTCTTTTCAGATACCACAAACTTCCTAGGCATGAAAAGTTGCTTGAGTCCGGCTGTGTAACCCACCCGATAAAAACACAATGGATCGGCGTCGCCGGCCGCTCGTATCGCTATTCGCCATCTTCGGTGTTTCACTGTGGTAACTCAGAACAATAGCAGGAACGTAGACAGTCAAGTCGTATATTGGTGGACAACAACTCGTGTAAAGATAATTCTAGCCCGAGTGGGAACCTTTTGGGTGCACATTATCAAAAAATATATATTGCCCTTTTCTGTCACCATGATTGCCCGTGCCTAGATGGATACCAGCGAAGCGCACGATCCGCTGTCAGTTGAGGGGGGCAGATGCTTGGACGTTTGAAATTTTGTAATATGCATGTTCTAGCGCAAAAGAAACACCGAGCAAATGGTGTCGCTCCTGGGATGTATTTTATTTGTTGTTCGTTCTTTCATTGCGTCTATAAGAATTAATCACATGGCATCGAGATAATCATGTGACGCCACGGGAGTGAAGTAATGCTAGCGTACGGCACGAAGCTTCAGCAGTGCAAGCCATAGAGGTGACGATAAGCCGATTAGATATGACTGTAGCCATTGACCCCGGAACAGGGAGGGGGGGCAAGGAAGGCGGTCGCCCCCCCTCCCAACATTTTTCCAGAGACGGCAGTGCCCCCCCCCCCCCCCCCCACCAATCTCCAATTGCTTGCACTTGGGTCAGGTTTCTGACAATTGAAACACTTCAGTTCTAGGACTCTTTTTAATGAATAACACAGTGGGGCTGAGCTACTTGGCTTTGTAGCCAGTTGTAAAGCATTTCGTATATGAGTAACCTAAACTAGTCATATCCCAACAGAAGTCGACTGTCTGACCCGTGTACATGATCATGATTAGCAGAATTTAAAGAAACTATGCACAAACTTTTCTAATGCATTTGATCACTCCTCGTGCATAAAGCTTCCCATCTATAAAGCTTCCCATTTCAATTCGTTTGATATTGCCGTGAATATATTTGCCCCGTCTGTTCGTTCGCACTTAAAAACGCCGGCACGTGGCTTTACCATTTTGTTTTGTAATGCGAGATGCGACCAGACATACCTCCATTGATCGTGACGTGCAAATGCTTCCACAATTTTTCACATTGTTGTAGTTGCTTCTGGTTCTTTATCTCGAAGTTCCTTGACAGCTTTAAATTGAGCGCGGTCAAGAGCTGCAGGCATTCAATTCAATGACCGCCGAGCACGCTTGGGGCTGTCGCCGCCGCCGAGTCACTCAGTTCTTATAGTGGGCGCGAGTGAGCCCCTTAAACAATTCCTTTTTTGGAAGTCTTTTCGTTGCCTTCCTGAGTGCTGGAGTGTTGTCACCACAATGTGACAATTTACATGAACCTTTGAACATTGAAAAATAAAAATAATAAAAATATTAATGTATTATGTAAATGAGTATTAAATAAATAAATAACCAAATAAGCTCAAAGTCTTGCCCCCCCCCCCCTCCTAAAAAGTTCCGGAGTTCCTGACTAGGCATTCTCTGTTCTTTATTCACCACAAATTGGCGGCCTCTTTAGCACCGGTGCATACTTCCTATATGTAGTGAAAGGTCCCTCAGCAGCTTCCGCTTTATTTATAGAAAGAACTCAGGTAGAAACCTGGCCGCTTGACGTGCAAACTGTCTTCTTGTGACAGGCGTTACAAGGTGTGCAAGGGAAGTGATTATCACTCCCCCTTTAGTGATTATTAGTGACTATTTTAGTGGTTATCACTGATGTGACAAACAGGCCGTGGTGCGCATTGCTGATTGTTAAGGAAAAGGCCCAAAATTTTAGCATACTTTCGTTCACTTCAACTGCATTCAACATTCGCTCCAATATTCTGTCGCAAGTGTTTTGTGCTGTTTAAAGTTAGAATAAGCCCAGAAAGTACGCACAAAAACATACCCTGAAGATTGTCCACTCATTGTGTTTCATTAGGTCTCCTAAAAATCCAAAGAAAACATTTTTTATGTTAAAACGAAACTTTTTTATGATAGAATAACTGCAAACATAGGCACGCTGCAAGTTCGATTGAACACTTCATGCGATGTCTTTTTATTGTGCGAATTGTAAATTTTCATACCAAGTGAATTTTGACGGCGGGAACGGCACCTTGACGGGGCAAGAATATCTCTTGGCAGAATACTTGAGTTCGGGGGAGGATGCACGTGAGGTGGAACATGAGGAACAAATGCAGCACCTAATTTTTGTAATTTTGCACTTGCAACGGTCGCTTTTTCTGATGATGCATTGTCTTGCTGACAACTTACTTGCTCTTTACGCGGTGAGAAGAACACAGCAAGGTTGTCTTTACCGCTGTTGGGATTGTTGTTTTTTTATGCAATAGTCTACAGGGACAACCCCTTATATGTCCAATAAAACACGCTGGACGTCGCCGTGTGGGATGACAAACGTTTTTCCGGTGCTTGGAACGCTGTGACCAGGTAGTGTTCATTTCTTTATTGCTCCCTAATTTCAGGGCTGTAGTGATAAATCTCCATTTCACCAAGAGTCGCTTATCGGCGAAGAAACTTCTGCGATTATGCCCACCAGATACTGCCTGGTACTGTTCTTTCTGGCAGTGCAGTAGGCTGAGAACCGAGCCTTGTGGAACTCATGATATGACAGGGATGACATCAAATGCCATATGGTTGAGCATAACAAACTGGGAAGGATGTGTTCAAAACTCTAAAATCTTGGCCGAAACTTCACCCTTCCCAATAACCTACCCTATTTTTGCAACTAGCTTGCAACGGCAAATGCACTCAAAATAATCAGATAAGTCAAGTAAAATTGTCAGTTTGAGAACGGTTACTAATGCAGAGTAAGATCATGAATTACCTCTGTTAGTTCAGTGCTGGTTTATAATCCAGCTAGAAAATCAAACTGGTGAGACGATAGTAAGTTTTAACATTATGGAAATGTAGCTAAGTTATATTTTGCATTAAGTGCTAGTGAACGATATGTATCTGAAGTTAGCAACATTTATTCTGTCTCCTGTCGTGTGACTCGGTATTATTTGAGTCTTTTTGCAGTCATGCGGTAAATGATTCGTTGATGCTGAGACGCAAAACCTGTTCCACGTATCTGCTGCACCACTCAGAATACTCCTTTTTTTTCGGAATTTCCACCAGGCAGATGCCACGTGGCAGGTGGAGGCGTGAGAGAAAGACGCAAACTTTTCAGTTTGCAAGCACTACTTCACGAGGTCTAACCGGCTCACCGAGTTTGAGTGAAGGTTTACCTCGAAGGTGACCTTAACAAAACCTAGCATAGCAACAGCCAATGCAGAAATAGAACAAATGTTGCCGCGACTGGGTTTAGTACCCGTGGCGGCGCGAACAGATTTGCTCCTCTGGCCAGTACACCAGGGCACTACGCCGTCGCTGCAGCCGATCAAGCCGTTATGATGATGATGTTGATGATGACTTCAGGCTTGATGGCACAAACCCACGGCCTGGGGATGTATCGCGGATGCAAACGAATTCATGGGCAGGGAGTGGAGTGTTGAACTGCAACACACTCTCGCGCTATGCATTGCACGTCGTCGTCTTCATCAACTTCCGTGTGCGGCGCGAGCAGATCAGAGCAGCTTAACCTCGAAGGTTGCTGGAGGAGCCCTTGCAGCACCTTGGCCTTAGTTTGAGCAGCCCGCTCTTGCTATCATTTGGCGCCACCTCATTTGGGTTCAGCCACAGATCTGTTTGTAATAATAATAATAATTGTTTTTTTTTGGGGGGGAAGGTAATGGCACAGTATCTGTCTCATATATCGTTGGACACCTGAACCGCGCCGTAAGGCAAGGGATAAGAGAGGGAGTTAAAGAAGAAAGGAAGAATTAGGTGCCGTAGTGGAAGGCTCCGGAATAATTTCGACCACCTGGGGATCTTTAACGTGCACTGACATCGCACAGCACACGGGCGCCTTAGCGTTTTTCCTCCATAAAAACGCAGCCGCCGCAGTCGGGTTCGAACCCGGGAACTCCGGATCAGTAGTCGAATATATTTGTACCGCTGTTCTAAATTTCCTGATAGAATCTCACCGACTGCCTTGCTAAGTGTTCCAAACTTTTCTTTTCTATCAATTATTACATTTTGACTAAATCATTATTATTTAATCCCTCTCTTTATTGTTATTCTTAAAATTTTAAAATCAAAAACTCTCAACCCTTTTTTGTTCATGACGAAAAAATTCACCGGTGTTGCGCTCCCACGTCCTTTTCCTTTTTGTTAACTGCGTTCAGGTGAATAGCCACCCGATTCTTGGCCGATCCCCCAGTGTTGGTATGTGCCATCTTTTGGTAGGACAACAACAACAACAACCTCGATCATAGCTTCACCTGAGTCTAATATCGTCGCCAGACGTGCCGACTACCCAGCAAAGCAAAACCATAAGCCAATCAGGTTAATAATATTAATTGATATTTGGGGAAAGGAAATGTCGCAGTATCTGTCTCATATATATCTTTGGACACCTGAATCGCGCCGTAAGGGAAGAGATAAAGGGGGAGTGAAAGAAGCAAGGAAGAAAGAGGTGCCGTAGTGGAGGGCTCCGGAATAATTTCGAACACCTGGGGATCTTTAACGTGCACTGGCGTCGCACAGCACATGGGCGACTTAGCGTTTTTCCTCCATAAAAACGCCGACGCCGCGGTCGGGTTCGAGCCCCGGAACTCCGGATCAGTAGCCGAGCGCCCTAACCACTGAGCCACCGCGGCGGGTCCCAATTTCTAAATCTGATGCTGGTTTTTAGCGGCGAGCGTGTGTTGGTCTTATAAAGTTAGGTCGAAGAAAGGAAGGTTTGCTCCCCTTCGACAGTGCGCATTCTAAACTTGTCAAGCGGGCAGCCGTAAGTGGTGCACTAAGTGCGGCACTAACAAAGAGTTGTGAACACATGGCTGATTCTAGCTTCGACAACCAGATTCAATGCCTTGTTTTGGCTGGCTACTCACCTTTCGTTTTATCAGGCCTGTGCGAAGCCGTGTAAGTTGGCTAAGCCATGCCCGATGGTTAACCGGAGAAAACAGGCGACCTGCACAGTAAAGCATTCGAATCAGTACACCGAATGTCGCTCCTGTGTAGTTTATCAGATTCCCCTCGCGTGCAGTAAAGTATACATCGGCCAGATCGGACGCTGTTTCAATGACAGAGCAAATGAACACCCCCTCAACGTAAAAAAAAAATAAGTCTGGGAGCCACATGGCAGTTCATTGTAATCAACCCCGCCACGAATGTCGGCCTACGTTATCCGCCACTAAGTTTCTGGCAACAGCAAGCAGTAAAATAGAGAGGTAGGTTATTAAGGGATTTTTGATTGAAAAGGCTGGGACACGTGCATCAGCAGCTCTTCTGTCTGTCTATTGGAGAAAGGTCTTTCTTAGAACGGATGCGGTTCTTGTATTTTAACCACATCTACACATCCTGGCAAACTTCTTTTTTTTCGCACCTCACCTCATTGTTTTCATTTGCTCTTAGATATTTTTCCGTGTTGTTTGCTGGCCTTAAGCGGATCGTTTCACCTTCGTACTTTAAAGGCTTTAATGGTGTTTTTAACGCCTTAAATGTTTCTCCGGTGTTAGTTTTATGTACGATTTTAACTTTTTGCCGTGTTATTGGTTGGCGTCGGTTACTTTTTTCGTTTTCGCTTTTAGCCTCCTGACTGGGCCTATTGCCCATAAAGTTTTCATTCTTTTTATTCATACCCTGATCGTACATCCCCTTTTTATCGCCATTTCACCTGTCATCGTCGCGTTTCACTTACTCGCTACTGCCCCTGGCACCGCCGATGTTAATGGCAGAGACACAAGCGTGATTCTCTTTTATGTGTGGTCCGTTTATTATCTCCTTTAGTAATGCTTTTGCATGTTACTGTTTGCACGTGTCATGAGTGCCTTTTTACTGTGTAATGATCGCCAGAGTGTGAGGCGTTTTTTCGCAGTTTCCACTGGCTGACAGTGTATCACGTGGTCCATGTGAACGGTACTATTGTGCTGGTTTTTGTGACGCAATAAAAGTTGGTAGTCAGCGCCCGTCATGTGTTTCTGTGTTTCTTCTCGTCCTCGTTCCGTTGCGCTGTGTCAATCTGTGTGGTAGAAAAATGGACAACCGGATGCCGCAAGTTCCCTCTTAACTTCCGGTGCTGCGCCGTAATGTCCGTTCAGTCCGAGCCTACAGGAAGACGCACCCCTCTGGTCTTCCCGGAAGGGGTGTTGCTGTCACAGCACGCCACTCTCCCTCCTCCTTGAACCGCTGGCGCAGCACCGGGCTGCCTGCCGGTCGGCTCAACCTCCCGGGAGCGCGCAAAGCACGTAACTCACGTTGACTCGCGGTACCTTCGTTTGATGCCGCGAATAAGTTCAGTCCAACAAACATGCAATAAATTCGTCACAGCGCAGGTGGCCCAAAAGCAAGACTGCTTCCTGTTCATGCTCGTTGCCGGCGCTGACATTATGGCTCTTGCCTTGCAGTGGAACAAAGGGGATCCTGCTGTACATTACAAGCTGACTTAACAGAAAGTGGAGTAGTCGGCACAGGCTAGAGAATGTGATTCAGGTGGTTCCTAACAAGGACACCTGCTGATTTGATTAAAAAAAGCACGAAGCAAGAAAATCCTGTATAACACCGTCGAAGCTTTTGATCGGTGACTTCCCCTTTCGAATCTCACACTAATTCTGTATATTCCCGTTGCGTAATGCAAGCAGATGAAAATAAAATTTAACTTTTTTACCCTTCCGAACAACCGCTCTTTTGGTCTCCGGTTTCTTTTTTCTCAGAAATTCGCTTATTATGCCGAAACATCGCAACACGAGGAGAACGCACCAGCATAGCGGTGTTACAGCGGCGAAAAAAATTCCCTTTCCCTTTTTTTCCCTTTTTTTGTTTTCTCGTATGGTAACAATTAAGTTGGCGGCCTGCTTTGCAGACGACCAGGCACTACATGTTATATTTAATTTAACCATTTTGCAAAGACCCATCGTGCACCTTAAACGGCGTCGCAGAATGCTCGCGCGGTGCTCGTGGGTAAAAAAACGTCAAGGATGCTGGCGTACCATTGACTAGTTCAGTTTTGAAGGAAAACAAGTGATTGACTTAAACCAGCTTGTCTCAGACTGGTTGACGAAATGGTACCCAGAATTCGGTTGAGGCGTATCAGTACTTAGGCGGGTTTTTTTTCCCTCTGGGGTGGGGGGCTCGTGAAAAGATTTCTCTGCGGGGAAATTTGAGCGGAGAGCCATGGAGCTCTTGACAGCGGGACCGGTTCACGCTGCCCACTCTAGGCCAGTTGCTTTGACCCGTGTCATTTTAATAGTTGGCACAATGTTCGAAGACGTAATCTAGCCCTTTCTTTCAAAATGCCGCGGGATCACCGAGTCATCGCAGAATTCCCAGGATTTCGAAACTATTACTATCGCCACCTGGAGGGAAGCGGCGGAAACGGGGGAGGGTCTTGACCCCCAGGAACCTCCACATCATCATCCTTAATTATTAGCTGCAGGTATTCCTATTCTCCCGCACAATAATTGTCTTCGGTTGCTGGGTAATGTACAATATTTAATCAATATTCTGGCAACTTTTAATATGGTAGCGGTACATCAGACTTTCCCGGGCTCATAAGGATACACTGCTAGCATCATCATCATCGCCATCATCTCCAGAGTCAATGGCATGTGTCGTTGCATGATCTTTGCAGTATGTCATACATGAGGACTGGCGCGTTCACCTGCTGGGCAATCCGAATGTCATTAATGTCGACCGGATTGTGGGCACTCTTTGTAGTGCGTCATGCGCGCATGTGTAATAATGTGGGATCCATATGGATCTTGAAATGGGGGTGGAAAGGGCCTGGTATGAGGAGAAATTACATTGTTGTCACTTGAGTAGGTGTGATGTCATATTACAGTGTCGTCACGTGACTAGGTTTGATGGCACATTACATCGCTGTCGCGTGACCTGGTATGACGTCACACCCACATGATGACCCCGCTAATTGTAATAATTAGTCTTAACGTTGCCTAATTATATTAGTTAGAATCAATCATGCGTCATTATCTTCGTCGCGTGACTCGTCGGCTCGTGACGTCACATGGTGCCGCTTCTTGCGGGCACTTTTTTGCGGATATGACCTTGAAAGTGAGCCATCTAATGCTTTCACATCAATAAAAGAAGCCGCTCGCTTCTACACAGACATAAATACAACGTGCCTCTGTTGATGTACTGCATGCAGTCGCTGCTTGTGAAGTGTTTTCGAAGGCAACATGCAGAGGACTGAAAAGAGCATTCTCGCTATGCCGGATAGAGCTAGAAAATCGAAATATACTGATATGCGTCTGCATAATCGTCGCATTGAAAAGCACATCAGCGACCAGTTTCTTTACACTCGGTAACTATTCTCAAGCCTGAAAAGAGTATGGTCAGTACCTCCCCCCTCCTCCCAATTTCTGGTAGATGGCGCAGAAAGGCTGTGTTTGTCAATTGCCGGTTCGTGCGTGAATGAGCGAGAGACTTCCAATACGAACAAGTATACACGAAGCAGGGTGCCAAATATTGGCATATATAAAGTACTCACCGACGTATTAGTGGTAACCGCGTGTGGGACACCCCTGCCCGCAGGCCATATACTCTCTGAGGGTTCATCCCAGATTATAAGCTTCTCCTATTGCGTGCACATCAATAGTGTCTGTTCACGTTTTATTAAATAATATCATCATCATTTTGGCCCTCTGTCTCGCAGGATTCTCAGAATTGTTTTAACTGAAAAACTCCGAAATCATTATATTTTTCTCGTTTGTTTTCTGAGGTCGAACAGCCGGCCTCAACCTCACAATTTGAGTTTGAGGTGAGGTTGAGTGAGGTCAGCAGTGGCCTTAAGAAAAGTGAGGTGAGGGCGTCTAAGGAGACTTCAACCTCAACTGATGAGGTTGAGGTTGAGTGACGTCGGCAAATCCTTTTTGAGGTTGAGGTGAAGTCCAGATTATTGAGGTCAAATGCCCACCTCTGCTGGTGACAACTTTACTTTAACAAAAGGTCCTCAAGGGCCTGGGTTTCACGCCACTCTTCGTGCTCTTGCACGCTCCGGACGATGTCTAGGTACGTTATACAATTCCTGCGAAAACACATTGTACACCCTCAAAATTTTTGTAGCGATAGCTACATTACCGTAGCATTTCGAGCCTTCAGCGTGGCGGCTCCGCCACCGTCACGTGGTTGGTAACGTGACCAGCCACGTGGTGCGGAGCAGCTGCTGCTGCTGCCGGCGGCGCGGCGCGCCGGCGAAACAGAGGTGCAACAGATGTGCGCATGCGCCGTGTCAAGTGGGACGAAGATGAAGAAGGAACGCCCAGCGAAACGAAGCGGCGAAAGACTGACTTTGGAATTCAACTGAACAAAATTCACTCGGCCAGCTGTAGCTATCGCGTCACTCCAGGTTTAACCAGAGCTAAAACAACGAGAAGATTTTTAAAACAATTTTGTACCAGTGTCGCATTTCTCTTGATAAGCGCCATATGACGCAGTGAATCGTCGAACTCGGCATTTTTATGCTCTGCCTAGCAGACAGCAGTCCCTCTGGCATGTGCTACGTGCGCATTCAGAAACTTTCAACGAGTTTTCCGGTTCGTTCAGTCGTGGGGTACTGATCAAGCGAAAGGTACTGTCGGGTACAAAAGTGCCTAGTGCGCACAGACGCAGCGGTCCTGTGGCATGTTGAGAATTATGCGTCTGCGCTACTTGTGCTGCCGCAGTCGAAACTATAGCAGCGCACCACTGGCGCTAGTGAAACGTTTCTCTCGCTTAGCCTAATATTTTAATATTTTTTGACGCATTGAAGCGCGGCGCCACCGAGCAGCAAACACGGACAAAAGGCAGAGATACAACACATGCGCAACTACAAAAATCAAACAATAAAAATATCTTCTCACAGTAAGCTGAAACGAGCCACAAGCGACTGGAAGGAAAATGCGACTTTAGAAAAGATATGTGCACGTGACTCGTTCTTCCTCTCACTCTTTTGAATCGCCGGCGGAGCGCGAGAGAAGCGAAAGTGGCCACTGGTTCAAAAGAAAAAAAGACTACGGGGACACTTTGTGGGCCTTAAGTGTGCATGTCGAAAGCCTTCCTGATTACTGTTTCACCTCGACAACCTGTTGTTATGCTGTTGCTAGCGATACTACCCTGTGCGTGCGCCATGCGCCTCAGCTGCCACTGGGGCGAGCGGCGCGACTGACGTCACTATTGCTATGCGCACATGCGCCGCCTGCTGCTGCGGGTGCGAGGTGGATGCGCGCCGGTGAGGGGGAGGGTAGCAGCTGGCACTGTGCCAAGATGAGCCGGCAGGACACCGTTACCGTGATAATGAGCGCTTACAGGCTTTCGCCTTAATACATCGCTGCTTCACCAGCGTGGTCCGAAAACGGCGTGACCATTCCGCGCGTCGAGGGGTGTTCGTCTGGAAGCGTCGGCTCTGCCTCCATCGGGCTTGATGCTAAAAGCAGCGCACGCGATGAGTAGACAGGCTGGTGCGCTTGTCGGCGTATGCCGCCACTATGATAAGACGCCGGAAACCTTCAATGCTTTTTTTCTTCTAGCGATAGCTACATTACGGTAGCATTTCGAGGCTTCAGCGTGGCGCCGCCACGCTGTCACGAGGTTCGAAGCAGCTGTCGGCGGCCTGGCGCCGTGGCTGATCACGTGGTTTGTCACGTGACCAGCTGCATGGTGCGGAGCAGCTGCTGCTGGCGGCGCGGTGCGCCGGCGAAACCGATCTGCAACTGCTTTGCGCATGCGCCCTGTCACGTGGGACGAAGATGAAGGAACGCCCAGCGAAACGGAGCGGCGAGAGACTGACTTTGCGATCAAACTGAGCAAGTTCCACCCGGCCAGCTGTAGCTATCGCTTCACTCCAGGTTTAGCCACCGCCATTTTTTTGTATTTTACCAGTAGCGCTTTGCTGCGAGCTGCCGGAGGAGCGTGGCTTTGCGTATCAAACCGAAGTATTAGAACACCTTCCGGGCGCACTCTCAGACGACGGCCGTTCACCAGGTATAGCCACGGCGATACAAAAGTATACCGCCGCTAGCGACATACTGTGGGAGCTCGGGCGTCCTAACACTTTTGTTCCCGATAGTTCGCTCGCCTGATGTGTTGATGTACTCGTAATAAATTGGAAGGGTGTACAGGCTGTTTCACACTTCGAAGGAAACTGGGGGCGCTTGTCCGCCGCGCTTCGAGATCATGTTCGATATGTGCTCCTGCCGAAAGCCAGCGAAGATCGGGGGGGGGGGGGGGGGGGGGGTGACCAAGCACATGCGCGGAAATAGCAGCCGGCCGTGCTTATTGCCCATGCGCCTTTGTCCCCTTCCTCCCCGGCTGTCGGCGGAAGCGCTTCGCGAAGCGTGGCGGCCACGCCCTTCCCATCTAAGTGTGAAACGCCTGTGTACATGGCAGAAATCGGAGTAGTCGCCATATTTTGCCTGTGAGCAGACGAGCTAATTTCTAGAAAATAACTGAGTCTTTTATCTAACCAGACTTTAGCGCCATGTTCAACCTTTCGATCAGCTACACTCACTTCACGTAACGCCGAACTGGGTGACCCCAGCATCGTCTCGATATGACACAGTGCGCAGTGAATTAGACGTATCCACCGCTTCTCAGTAATTACTCTGAGTAGGCAATATCTGCGCTTACTGTACAGTAGGCAGATCTATTCCACTCTTTGTATACCACACACCATAAACCTCCCAGAACTATGCGTCATAATTCTCGCCGGTGAAAGCGCGGAACTGAGAGACTGGATACACTACAACTTTTCGTGGTGAACGAGGTGTCAATGCTCGCACTCTTTAGCGAGCGCCACCACTGACAGCTCTAAATAGACATTTCGCTCTAGCCTTGGCAGGATCGGTCGCAGTCTAGTTGAGTTGTCCGACAGTCACAAGCGTAGCTAGGTGCAAATGCAGTTGCCGCCGTTCATGGCTGCGGCGATCGGGCGTTGCCGGGGAAGCCATGTCACTAAGGCAACAGCAACAAAGGAAAGCTCGCGCTAGGCAAGCTGCAAACAGACAAGGGAATAGACAACGAACGATTATGCTTAGGATTGGTGCCCATCGGATTAGTGCTTACGAACCAATATTGAATGGTGGACATGCATGAATGTTGCACTGTTTCAGCAATGCACCCTGACAGTTTGAAAAAAAAATCCACTGGTGGTCCAAAAGAAATAAAGAATCAAAACACGTATTGAAAGCAACCGCTGCGCTCATTATTCGAACTCAACATTGACGTAGACAGTATCGTTGACGACAAACCCATGGAATTCGATGTCTTTCCACGGGACAGTCTCCGTCGAGGTACCGTCGTTCCAAGACCCAGGAGCTGGCTTCCTCAACGTTTCGGGATCTTCCATCTTCACCGGCAGCCTTACGTCTTTTCTTTGATCCCTGGGATGCGAGAGAATGGCCGTTACCTTCTTGGCGAAGGGCCACTCTAATAAGTCGTCCAAGCTACCGTCGCCAAGAAACAGGATGAAAGCTATGAGCACATCCTCGTTGCCCTGCTTCTGGAACTTGCAGACCAGCTGGAATACGTAGCCAGCCATAACGTTTTCCGTTGACAGCTGGTGATCTCTTTTGCCCCCGATCACAGCGTTGTATCCGGAATAAATTTTAGAGAACTTGCACGTTGACACGAAGACGCCAGGCTTAGAAGCAGCGCGGTATGGCCCGGCAGTTACCGCTGTGTTCTTCACTGCTGGAAGCAAATCGCGTTGTTCTCCGCTAGCCTTCCCTTTCTGGAACAACTCTCGCTCAAGACAGGTCATGCGCTCCACTAATGAGTTCGCGCCATTGACAACAGCATCCTGGTCAACTGTCTCAGTGGAAGCCCGCTGCCGAATGATTTCGAGATCCCTCTTCATGCTGCCAAGCTTTTCAATGGTATTTGCGATGGCTGTGGCACTCGCACTCTGCTGTGGAGCAGCCTTGGCGTCGCACTGTCGACAGTGCTGAGCGGCTAAGCAGCGAAGCATGTACTGCTGACATTTAGAGCACCTCACCTTGTCATTACAGCATCCAACGAGATGCTCCTTCAGGTCTCCTAGCCGACCGGAGAAACTGCACTCGCGACCACCGACGACACAGAACACGCGGTGCTGCTCCAAGTCGGACTGCTTGAAGTTTATCGAGACGACTGCGGTCTCTGCAAACTCCGTGCCGTCCATGGGGCACTGCTGGTCTCCAGTGGCGGTGCAAATCTTGCACGCCTGGCACAAAGTGTGACCACAGGGTAGGAACAGAGAGCGGCTGGGCACCACACCACAGGCGCCACAGACTCGCGTTCTGGGCAGCGGCTGGACGAAAGCAACACGACGGCGCTCCAGGAAGTCGTCAAATCCGGTCAGAGTGTATTCGGTGCCAGCCATCATGTCGTTGTTAAAGATGGGCGGAAAAAACGTTTCAGTGAATAAAGCGCTCAAAGCATACACACAACCGTAGACGCAGCGACTAAATCCGAGGACGCGGTGTACCCAACTGATCTTCGGAGACCACTCTGCAGCGGAGCACGGAGCGAACGGAAGAGTGACGGAAGGAAGCCACTGAAGTTTATGTACTACTGAGTCAACCGCGACAGGGGCGTTACCGGCAATAGCGCTGCAAGAAGAAAGTGGTGGAGAGAGCAAGTAACTAAGAAGAAAGGAGGAGTGCCTGGCTGCCAGATCACCGTTCTGTTTCTGTTGGCGAGTGAATGGGCTGACGCACCACAGCGCAGCTGCGAACTCGCGCTTCGTCGTCAGCACTTGGCCGAATTACGCGTCAGCAACAGCAACACCGTATTGTCATCAGCTACTAAAAAGGACGGCTTAATATATCCAGCCCATCGATGTTAGCGATATCGCCCGCCTAGCCCACAGCGCTCCTGGAAAGACGAAGTGTATTGTAGAAGGGCTCATATATACTGATAGAAGCACGTTAAAGAACCCCAGGTGGTCTAAATTTCCGGAGCCCTTCACTACGGCGTCCATCGTAGCCTGAGTCGCTTTGGGACGTTAAAACTTCATAAACCAAACCAAACCAAGATACTTATAGAAGCAAAAGTATTGCAGTCACTGACCATGTCAAACTAAAAACAATTTGACGTTTCGGAACCCGTACGGGTTCCTTGTTCACATTGAGGATAAAATGGCAAGCGGTCGAAACTTAAATACGCAGAATATGACGTAATGATTGTATGTACACGGGTGGCATCGTCCTTTCCTTCCAGTTCATAGTATCAGGCGTCGTCTGGATGAATGATGACTCAAGCAAAAGGCGTGTCGTCAAGTTGCGCTCTTTGGATATGATTGCAGCGTTGTCCCAGTCGATATGATGCGTTTTCTTGTGCGCGTGCTGGGCAATCGCATTGGAAGCCACTTTGTGGTTTTCGACATCGCGTTGATGTTCTTTCAACCATCTGGGGATTTTCCCGTTTCGCCTATATGAACCTGGTTATAATCACAGCACGGGATTCGGTAGACAACGCCGCTAAAGCGGTTATCTGGCAGGGGGTCCTTGGCATTCACCAGCATACTTCGAAGTTTGCTGGAAGGCACGTGTCCGATGCGTAGGCTATAATTCGCGAAAATACGGGATAAATCTTCGCTTATACCACGTACATACAGAATTCCAGCAGTGGCGGTGAAAACCTTACGAATGGAAGAGCTCGGTTGCAAGATATGTGTTTTGAATCCTTTCCACAAAATGGTCGGGATAGCCGTTAGACGAAAGCTCTCGGCGTATCAGTTCAAGTTCGGCTTGCAAATCATCTTTTTTTTTTGCAGATTCGTGTCGCACGCGTCACCAAATACGACTCACCGCGGATCTTTTGTGGGCAATCGGGTGATTTGAATTAAAGTCTATGTACTTTCCTGTGTGCGTTGGTTTCCGATATACTTTGAAGGAGAGTCCATCGCCCTTGCGTTGTATCAATACGTCGAGGCGACGGTTTAGCAACAGATACCCCCGCCCAGTGACAATGATCCCTCGCCACATTGGCGAGAGCTCCTAGGTCCAAGCCCCTTAAGGTTAAGAAGCCACAACTCTGTTGTTGACGCATGCGCTGCGCCGAGCGCGCAACCGCCACCGACTCTTCCGTCCAGGGCGCACAGGGACTTGGCGCTCTGCCAAGTCCGCCCATCACGCCACCGCCGCTAGAGCTTCCGTCGAGAGATAAACGCACCTTGGTGTTATCGGAGGGCAGCATCTTAGTGCGGTGCCAAGACCTCCATTGCGGACGCCGAGAAGGGCGCTAAGAAAACCTAACGTGATTGAGGTGGTGCCGTGGTTTGCTACATCGTGACATTAGGACGATTGCAATTAAAATTGTTTTTTCTATGTGAAAAGAACAATTTCTGTATCAAAGCATGGAAACCTGGTGCGCGTTTCACTCAAGGGCTTGTTAGAAACCAGTAAACGCGGCATTTGACGACACGGATCGTGAGCACGCTTTTCCTGAATACGCTTGAGCACGTTTTTCCGTCTTTTTTAGAAAGTGCGTGGCCGACAGGAGAACTTCCAAGAAGAAAGGACCCAGAAGCCCTTAAATACGTGCTTGGTACTAGTCCTATGCACATTATTAGCAATATTAGTCGTTTGGTTCTAGTCCTTAAACCCAGAAAAGCCGCTTGACTTAGCATCATACCGTCCAGTCGCATTGGCTAGTTGCGCGCGCAAGCTCATGGAAATGATGGTACTTACGCGAATTGAGTGGTATCTGGAGCGCTACCAAATATTCTCAGATGTAACGCCCGGGTTTCGGCGTGGACGTTCGTCTATTGATAGCGTCATCAGTTCAACATCAGAAGCAGCTGAAGCGCTTGACAGGGGCGTTGTTCCTAGATGTCGAAGGGGAGTATAATAACATCACTAAGCAAGCTATTTTGGACTCTCTGGAAGCTGCAGAACTTGGTGGCCGCATTTTCTGCTGGATACGCAGTTATCTATCCAACAGATCACTATTTATGCAGACTGAAGACGGACCAACATTTTCAGATTTCACTTCCCTTGGGGTCCCACAGGGTGGAGTACTTAGCCCAACACTTTTCAATCTTGCGCTTGTCGGCCGTGTCGATGTACTACTACAGTCGGCACGAGTCTCAGTCTATGCGTACGACATTTGTATCTGGGCATCAAGAGTAACGCGACCACAAGTTCGAGCAAGGCTTCAAAAGGCGGCAAGCATTCTTACGGCCTACCTCCGCCTGCAAGGCCTGGAGATTTCTACTTGAAAATGTTCCCTTGTTGATTTTACACACAAGAACATGTACGACTACCCCGTACGCATAAACGGCTCAACAGCATCCTACGAAAGAAGCCATCGCTTTCTTGGAGTAATCATCGATCGCAATCTAACATGGAGCCCACATGTCTCGTACATGAAAAGGCGGCTGGCATCGATCGTTCACGTTCTCTCCTCTCTTGGAGGGAAGTCGTGGGGAGCATCAGTGCAGTCGATGCTCCAGCTGTACACCGCATTATTCATGGGATTCTTTCGGTACAGTATCCCTGCATTAGGAAACCTGAGGAAAACAAACATAGGGTATCTACAAAGTGTTCAAGCTCAAGCTCTCCGGACGTGCCTAGGACTGCATGCCAAAATGCGCGTCTACAGCCGCAACAGTACTCATCGCTCAGGAGAATCCAGTGACTGCCTGTGTAACAATCGAAGCCTTGAGAACTCGTATTCGTCACCTCTCTAGGATCCCCGCACATCTTGCCAGTCTTCCCGCTAACCGGCCGAGTACATCGTTTGCGAAAATTATTGATGCCCATCGCGACTTTCTACCAGCCCAATTTACACCAGCCTCTAGACCATCTTCTTCATTATAGAGTCTGAACCAACCTCCTGTGCTTCTTTCCATACCGGGCATCAAAAAGAAGGCTGACTTATCGTCGACAGCATTAAAACAGACCACTCTAGAATATTTGCATGAGAAACACGGACACCGACTGCACGTATACACCGATGGCTCAGTGACCCCTTCCAGTTCCTCGACTTCCGTGGTCATCCCCATAAGGACCAAAGTTAAGAAGGTGAAAACATCACACCGGACTTCATCGACTGGGGCAGAACTTACTGCTATTCGTGTCGCCTTGAACATATACGAATAGAAACTGAACAGCAATGGTCTGTTTTCACGAATTCAAAGGCAGCCCTCCAAGCCTTGCAATCTGCTCTTCGTCATGGGTCCCGTGAACATCTTGTCGCGAAAATCCGAGAGCTCCACCACACAGCCATCAACAAAGGGCACGATATTGTTTACCAATGGCTGCCAGGACAGCGGCATCGCAGGCAACCACCGCGCGGACGAGGCGTCACGAACTGTTCACTTTGAGGGCGATTGTGTGTTCATCCCCATCTCGAGAGCCGACGCAGCTGGTAGGCCTCGACCACTGGCGCTGGACATTACGTTTGCCGCGTGGAATTCAGGCCAATTTTCGAATTCGTGTTTGAAAACCTTGGACCCATATCTGAAGCTCCGGCTTCCATTCGGCCTACCACGACGTGAAGCAACTTTGCTGTGTCGCCTGTGGCTTGGTGTAGATTCCACCAGTCATAACTCTTTTTTAGTCGGTATGGCTGACAGCCTTGCATGTGCCATCAGCGGGTGCGATGAGACTCTAGCCCACATTCTTTGTGAATGCCCTGCCTACAGCGCCGAAAGACAGTCTCTCTGCCGTGCACTGGAGCATCTAGACCTGCTCCCACTGACGGAAACGAAGATTCTCGGCCACTGGCCAAGGCGATCGTCGGCGGTGAAGGCCTCCAAGGCATTGCTCGGCTTCTTACGAACTTCTGGCCTGCACGATAGGCTCTGAGTGTATCGATCGCTGTGACTTCGCATAGTGACCTCAATTTCCTGTTACTCTCTTTTCTCCATCTTTTTATTCCCCCCCCCCCCCCCCCCATGCAGGGTAGCAAACCGGCTATTCTTCCGGTTGACCTCCCTGCCTTCCTCCTCCTGCTCCTCCTTCTTTATGAAGATTCCAGAAAATTAAAATTTACTTTTCTGGAGTTCTTAACCTCCGCTATCTGGTTTGGTTTATGGCTTATGGGGGTTTAACGTTCACAAGCGACTCAGGCTATGAGGGAAGCCGTAGTGGAGGTCTCCGGAATAAATTCGACGATCTGGGGTTCTTTACGTGCACTGAAATCGCACAGTACACGGGCCTCAAGAATTTCGCCTCCATCGAAATTCGACCTCCGCGGCAAGGATCGAACCCGAGTCTTTCGGGTCAGCAGCCGAGCGCCCTAACCACTGAGCCACCGCGGCGGGTTGGGCCAATTAGTTGTGCTGTCAATATTTGGCAACCCTCTTCGTGTATACTTGTTCGTATTGGAATCATTTCGCTCATTCACGCACGAACCGACAATTGACAAACACAACCCTTCTACACCATCTACCAGAAATTGGGAGGAGGGGGGAGGTATTCACGATACTCTTTTCAGAGTTGATTATAGTTGCCGAATATAAAAAAAACTGATCTTCGATGTACTTTCCAATGCGACGGTTATGCAGACACATATCAGCATATTTCAATTTTCTAGCTCTATCCGGCGTAGCAAGAATGCTCTTTTCAATACTCTGTATGTTGCCTTCGAAAACACTTCACAAGCTGCGACTGCATGCAGTACATCAACAGAGGCACGTTGTATTTATGTCTGTGTAGAAGCGAGCGGCGTCTTTTATTGATGTGAAAGCATTAGATGGCTCACTTTCAAGGTCATATCCGCAAAAAATGTGTCCGCAAGAAACGGCACCATGTGACCTCACGAGCCGACGAGTCACGCGACGAAGATAATGACGCATGATTGATTCTAACTAATATAATTAGGCAACGTTAAAACTAATTATTACAATTAGCGGGGTCATCATGTGGGTGTGACGTCATACCAGGTCACGCGACAGCGATGTAATGTGCCATCAAACCTCGTCACGTGACGACACTGTAATATGACATCACACCTACTCAAGTGACAACAATGTAATTTCTCCTCATACCAGGCCCCCTTCCACCCCCATTTCAAGATCCATATGGATCCCACATTACTACACATGCGCGCATGACTCATTACAAAGAGTGCCCACAGCCCAGTCCACATTAATGACATTCGGATTGGCCAGCAGGTAAACGAGCCAGTTCTCATGTATGACATCCTGTAAAGATCATGACACGACACATGCCATTGACTCTCAAGATGATGGCGATGATGATGATGCTAGCAGTGTATCCTTATGAGCCCGGGAAAGTCTGATATACCGCTACCAAATTAAAAGTTGCCAGAATATTGAATAAATATTGTGCATTACCCAGCAACCGAAAACAATCATTGTGCGGGAAATTAGGAATGCCTGCAGCTAATAATTAGGGAGACGATGTTGAGGTACCGGGAGTTCAAGACGCTCCCCCGTTTCCGCCACTTCCCTCCATGTGGCGATGGTAACGGTTTCAAAATCCTGGGTATTCTCCGATGACTCGGGGATCCCGCGGCATTTTGAAAGAAAGGGCTAGATTACGTCTTCGAACACTGTGCCAACTATTAAAATCACATGGGTCAAAACAACTGGCCTAGAGTGGGCAGCGCGAACCTCTCTCTCTCTCTCAAGAGTACCATGACTCTCCGCTCAAATATCCCCGCAGCGAAATCTTTTCCCGAGTCCCCCACCCATTTTCCCGAGAGCCCCACCCACCCCCAAACATTTCGTCAACCAGTCTGAGACAAGCTGCTTTAAGTCAGTCACTTGTTTTCCTTCAAAACTGAACTAATCAAGGGTACGCCAGCATCCTCGACGTTTTTTTTTACCCACGAGAAAAAAAAAAGAATATTATTAGAAACATACAAACAAAAATCGCACACTAGAAACAGAAGCGAACAACAGTGTGCTTTATTAAACGTCATATTAGAAGGTTTGAAACAGCGACTCAGCAGCACAGCGCGAGCATGTGATCAGTTCCATTCACAAATCTTCATTAAAAAAAGTAAAAGGAGTCAGCTGCTGTATTACCATACATTCATTATAGTTTTGCATATTTTCGCCGCTCCAGCACCGCTATGCCGAAACACCGCCTCGTGTTGCGGTGTTTCGGCATAGTAAGCGAATTTCCGAGAAGGAACAAGTAACCGGAGAACAAAATAGAGCTTATTCGGGAGGATAAAAAAGTGAAATTATATTTGCATCTGCTTGCATTACGGAACGGAAATATACCTAATTAGCGTAAGATTCGAAATGGGAAGTCTCCGATCAAAAGCATTGACGGTGTTATACAGGTTTTTCTGACTTCGTGCTTTTTTAATCAAATCAACAGGTGTCCTTGTTAGGAACCACCTGAATCACATCCTCTCGCCTGTGCCGACAGCTCCAGTTTCTGTTAGGTCAGCTTGCAATGTACAGCAGGATCCCCTTTATTCGACTGCAAGGCAAGTTCCATGACGTCAGCGCCGGCAACGAGCATGAACAGGAAGCAGTCTTGCTTGGGGCCATTCGCGCTGCGACGAATTTACTGCGCGCTTGTTGGACTGAACTTATTTGCGGCATCAAACGAAGCTACCGCGGGTCAACGTGAGTTCCGTGCTTTGCACGCCCCCGGAAGCTTGAGCCGACCGGCAGGCAGCCGGGTGCTACGCCAGTGGGGAAAGCGGGAGGAAGAGTGGCGTGATGTGACAGCAACACCCCTTCCGGGAAGACCAGAGGGGTGCGTCTTCCTGTAGGCTCGGACTGAACGGACATTACGGCGCAGCACCGGAAGCTAAGAGGGAACTGCGGCATCCGGTTGTCCAAACAGGGGAAACCGAATACCAGGCGTCATTGCATGAACACTGCGGTGATGCGCTGCAACTCCGCTTCCGAAGCAACGGAAAAAGTCTCGAACTCAAAATTTCGACCTCACTCAACCTCAAACTCACGCGTGAGGTTGAGGTCTGATTTGCGGACCTCACTCACAAAATTTCGAGCCGCCGCCGCCCTCACCTCAACCTCACCTCACGATGTGAGGTTGAGGTCGACCTTATGAGGTCGAAGCCTCATGAGGTTGGCCACCTTTGGCGCCGACCATACCAATCCAATGCTGCTGCGATTGTGCCTCCAGCTGCCGGCAACGGAATTTTTTCAACCGCAGCATACTTATCTGCAAACCCACAGCTATCGCAAAGCTTGCAAAATGCATCAAGGTATTCCGAAAAATGGTTCTCAGGAACATGATGGCACGGTTAATTAGGCTCGTATTCCTGTTCAGTACGTCAAGAATGAGGGCATAGCCGTCACTGTAGCTAAAAATGTCGTTGGAAGGCCGATTCCGTCACAGTGTAGTTGTCCCTCATCAAGAATGCAAATCCCATCAAATTGCTCTCGTCAATGCTCAGCTGTTTAAAGGTGAGTGAGGTAAGCTGCTTGTTGAGATTCAACACAGTTTCCAAAGACATCGCAGCATCCTCCGAGGACATAGAAAAATCAGGGAACCGAGCTTCCACGACACTGACATTATCCGCCAGCGCGTGCAGGACAGCTACCACAATTGCACAGCTTGCGTTTGTGTCCGAAGCTACCAGCCGCCTCAGTGACCGAGTGCTCTGCAGAAAAATGATGAAGCCCGTGGCGCCAGCCTCCTGAAGAGTGCACACGTAGATCCGTGATGTGCTTGTTCCCGCGCATGGCTTGAAATACGTCCGAGATGCGTGTGCTGGCCTCACCCTTTGTCCATTCCAGTTCGAGTGGTGATAATACGGCTCTCGCTAGGCAGCCCACATGAGCAAGTCCTTGAATTCCGCGCGCATTCAACGGGATGATTAGTCGCCCGACTACTCGTTCCACTGGACCAAACGAGACGTTCTCATCCGGAAACGGGACACTTAGCCGGACCCACTCTACCGTCGAGTTCCGAGCCAAAGATGACGCAAATGATTTTACCGATTGCTCCGACAGACGGCACCCCTCGAGAGCCAGTTGTTTCAGTGCGCTATTTGTGACCAGTCTCCGAGCGATGGCCGTGGCTCCGAAGTCGCCGAAGCCACACTGAGAAAGATGAAGCTTCTCAAGAGCACATAAGTCTGCCTGGAGTGCACCGGCGAGAGAACTAGCACACCTAAAGTGAAAGCATCGGAGTGACAATTTACCTGCCTAAGATCGGCCCCCGAGACAGTTCCCCGGCAAGAGCATCGACCGTATAATGCCAACTCTTCGAGAGCGCAAGCTTTCAGTGCCTGCAGGATCCATTCCGCTGCCTTGATCGTGATGCCCGCCACAGAGAAACTTTTCAGGGTCTTCTTTTTCTCTAAGGCACTAGCAAGAAGCTTCGACACTTTGTCCGAGGTTGGACGATTTTCGTCGCGTAGAGAGAGCGCCGTCAAAGAAGCGCCACTGTTGACTGCACTTAACACCTTCCTAGCCGCTCTCGGGGGCATGTCGTACAAGGCGGTCAAGGAACGAATGCTGCTGTTTGGCAGAAATTGCGCGAACTCGCTCGACATATGAAAGTCCAGCGCAAGCCCAGTGAGGTAAAGGTGTTCTAATCCGCTTCTGCGCCTCAGTGCAGCTATGACTGGGAGAAAACTGTACTCCCGTGGTAAATGGCTGTCTGCATGGTGCAAGTTAATGTCTCTCAGACCGGGCGCTTCAGCAATGGACGAGGCCAGAGCATCCGGATAGTGGAAAACAAGTACGGAGTTGTCGAGATCCAGACGTTGCACACAGCGATGCATATTCAGCAGGAAAAGCGCCACAAAACCGCCGACAAGGCAGTCAATTTCGACAACAGTGAATTCTTTGTCGGTATAGATAGAGCCGAGTGTCACGTACCCTGGTGCATGCTCAGTAGCGTGAACGCTAGCTTGGCGGAGGAATTTATTTGGCGGTGAAAGGAAGCCTAGAATCCAGCAGGTCGGGCTGTCGCTCGAGTGAGTGCACGGATGGAAGATATCTGTGGTGACTAACTTTTTCCACTCTTCTCTTAACTGATCGATCAAATCTTTCAGAGCGGAGATGGTGACACAAGGAAAATTGCGGTGAAAGGCTTGGAAGGCCGTCTCTGCTCCGTAGGAAGACCCATCCGTCTTCATGCCATCACTGAAAACGAAACAAAAAAAGCCTTACTTTAGCTCATGCTTCTGCTTAAGCCTTTAAACATAAAGTGAAGAAGCCTTAACAGTCCCACAAAAGGCTTGTTCCACCTTACAGGCACGGCCCAGTAAACTGCAACAGGATCTGTCTAAGTATGCAGCCTGAATGCCTATAGCTTTTATGAGACACAGGTGTGGCTACACACGACAATATCTCCAATACTGATGGAAATCATGCCCACCATGCTCTACGCCAGCACTAATATACAGAGGAAGTTTGTGGTAGATCATAATTTCGATGCGATAAAAAAGTTATAACATTCCTAACGGAAAGCAATTAGACGAGGAAGAGTTAATGGAAGCGCAGGAACATTTATACTGCGCATCTGCCAGCTCGACTGCCACCAAATTTACTGGGCAGAAAAGAGTTTAAAGGCATAACTGAAAAGAAGATATGCGAAGCAGCTAGAGGCGCCAGGGACGCCACTAAGGAATGTTTAGTTAGAACGCCATGAGCGTGTCACTCCGGCCAGAAGCCCCGCACGATGACACTTTGCATTCGTCGAGAGAGCACTGCCAGTCAACAATGCTGCCAGTACCACGTACGCCCACGATACCGTCGTTGAAGGCACCGTCAGAACCGTTGAATGCTTCTCTCAAGCGCGGCTACAGAACTGTTTCACCACCAGCTCACACTGCACTCGGAATATCGTGCACTGACGTCAGCTGCTGGTCGGACGGATGACCGCGACGGCGCAGCGATAAAGTGCACTCCTAATACATCGACCTGCTGACCGCCAGCCCCCGCCATGTTTAGGAGTGAAAACGCCCAAGAAGACTTGGTTATTGTAGGTTTTAATTTGCGCTTTTTTTCTGCATTGACTGCTCGACAGCTGTCCCGCTCGAAGTCTCGCCGATGCTGTTGTAACATTCGTGGTTATTAAAGCCTGTCTGCCCCCGAGCGCTGGCTCGCCTGCCCTTCTCGAGCTCACCGGGCTTGCGTCCTCACTGGTGGCACTGCGCGCGTGCTAAACGTTCTGAGGGTGAACGAGTGGCCGCTCTGTCAGCACGCGGCTGACTTCTTGTTGGGAATGACATTTTACGTGCGGTGTTGAGCGGAATGGCAAATGCATTTTCCCTCGACACGGGCTAAAAAGGCAGGCCGCCGCGGCGCTTGTCTTCTCGTAGTCGGACCCGCCAATCTACGCTGAGTTTATTGATACGACAATAGTTGTTCGAGCGGCTAATCTTCTAGAGATTGGAGAAAGAAGTGCTGGGTTTTAACATCGTAGCTAAACCGAGTAGGGCGTGCGAAAGCACTTGAGGCAACACCACATCAAAGGAAACCGTGTGCAAGATCTTATCGTCAGCCACATGCCAGTAACAAAGGGTGGTGGGTGCTGGCTTCGCGCGTTGACGGAGCAGCTGGGCAAGGCCTCCGCCGCTCGCGCTTCGTCAGATGTTGAGGCTTCTCATATAGGAGTAAGAATGGCAAGCTGGGCGAGTTGGTTTGACGTGCTGGGTCTCACACAGTGCCTGTCCTGTTGAGTCCCTCTTGTCCCTGTCCTTCGCGCTCTTCACCACAGTTAGCTTCAAACATACCTCGCATTTTTCAGCTTTGCCAGTGAAGTAGCGCTTTCGCGCTAAAGAAAGCTTGAAAAGAAACGATGTTGAGGGAGTAGTTGCTCCCTGGATCTTTCAGGCACGACGACGCGGCAACCTTAGGACGTGGCGACGGCAACTACGACAACGACAGATTTTCCGCCATAGGAGCTTCTTGACGCCCTCGCGTTAAAAATGACAGACGATTCAGCGTGGTTAGGCCAAATCTGAATTAGGTGCGCTAGCACTTAGACCCGCCTCGGTGGCTCAGTGGCTAGGGCGCTCGGCTACTGAGCCGGAGTACCCGGGTTCGAACCCCACCCGCAGAGGCCGCGTTTCGATGGAGGCGAAACGCTAAGGCGCCCGTGGGCTGTGCGATGTCAGTGCACGTTAATGATCCCCACGTGGTCGAAATTATCCCGGAGCCCTCCGCTACGGCGCCTCTTTCTTCCTTATTTCAGTCCCTCATTTATCCCTTCCCTTACGGCGTGGTTCACGTTTCCGCCTATATGTGAGACAGATACTGCACCATTTCATTTCCCCAAAAAACAATTTATAATATATAATTGGTTTTGGGGGAAAGGAAATGGCGCAGTATCTGTCTCATATATTGTTGGACACCTGAACCGCGCCATAAGGTAAGGGAGAAAGGAGGGAGTCAAAGAAGAAAGGAAGAAAGAGGCGCCGTAGCGGAGGGCTCCGGGATAATTTCGACCACGTGGGGATCTTTAACGTGCACTGACATCGCACAGCACACGGGGCGCCTTAGCGTTTTTCCTCCATAAAAACGCAGCCGCCGCGGTCGGGTTTGAACCCGGGAACTCCGGATCAGTAGCCAAGCGCCCCAACCACTGAGCCACCGCGGCGGATAAACAATTTTCATTTTCACTTTTTTAGCACTCAGATTTTCACTTCGGCTTTGGTTCGAGACTCGATTTTCGAATTCAGGCAGGCTTAAGAGAACGATCGGCGAAATCGGACTTAATCTTCTTCTTAACAGTATGACGTAATATCATTGATATGTGCGTAATTGGCCCTTCTGGACTTTATATTTAAAGATGCCTGGTAGTCCAGAAACCGCTCCTAGCGCTGTGGTGCAGCGTTTAAGCGATGCGCCACTGCCCTGCGGTGGCAGGTGCTACCATCGGTGTGGTTTGTGTGACCCAAGTTGCAGCTCTTCAGCAAGCTTTCGGGACCCTCAGTTGGTTTCACTCTGCTAGGACATTCCGTATTTCTTAAAAGTTTGGTTACATTTTGCTGGGATGCCTGGTATAAAGCGAATTACAAAGGCGATATCGAAAAAGTGATTTAAGGAAAATATGTTTGGTAAGCTCTTGGTTGCTAGGTAGAGCCAGTGTTCCCACGAGGCTCTAGAGGGTGGGGGATGGGCGGTTGCGGGATGCAACCTGATGCGGGATGCAACCTGGTAGAGGATCGGGGTGGCCTGCGCAACAGATACATGTCGAAGGTGTGCCGATGGAGTGACTGTATAATTGGTTTTTTTGGGGAAAGGAAATGGCGCAGTATCTGTCTCATATATCGTTGGGCACATGAACCACGCCGTAAGGGAAGGGGAAAGGAGGGAGTGAAAGAAGAAAGGAAGAAAGAGGTGCCATAGTGGAGGGCTCCGGAATAATTTCGACCACCTTGGGATCTTTAACGTGCACTGACATCGCACAGCACACGAGCGCCTTAGCGTTTTGCCTCCATAAAAACGCAGTCGCCGCGGTCGGCTGAAAAGTGAATAATAATAATAATAATAATTGGTTTTGGGGGAAAGGAAATGGCGCAGTATCTGTCTTATATATCTTTGGACACCTGAACCGCGCCGTAAGGAAAGGGATATAGGAGGGAGTGAAAGAAGAAAGGAAGAATAGGTGCTGTAGTGGAGGGCTCCGGAATAATTTCCTGAAAAGTAACTGAAAAGTCAGTTTCGGGACGACAGGAAGGTGTCTGTCTCAGGTATCTGCCGGTACAGAAAATCTTCCTCTAGCAACAGTGTGCGCTAAGGAACAAGGCGCACGCAGTGGTGCGAACGGCGCCCGCGTAAGCACTCTGCGTATGCGAAATCCCCGACTGACAAAAGCGTGAGGGGAGACCTGATCCGGAGTACCCGGGTTCGAACCCGACCGCGGCGGCTGCGTTTTTATCGAGGCGAAACGCTAAGGCGCCCGTGTGCTATGCGATGTCAGTGCACGTTAAAGATCCCCAGGAGGTCGAAATTATTCCGGAGCCCTTCACTAGGACACCTCTTTCTTCCTTTCGTCTCTCACTCTCTCCTTTATCCCTTCCCTTACGGCGCGGTTCAGGTGTCCAACGGTATATGAGACAGATACTGCGCCATTTCCTTCCCCAAAAACCAATTAAAAAATTAAAAAAGACCTATTACCCGCGCGATGGGGTATTCGAGACTGGTGAAGCCGGAGGGATTTGTAGAAGCAAAATCCACCAGCTTTTCGTCTTAGTTCTCTCACGAGATGCATTCAAGCGTCTACATAGCCTATTTACATTTTTTCTATTGATTTGATTTTGAGGTTCTTTCTGTAACTTTCTACACTTTTTTCCGCGAACAGTAATTTAAAGCGGTTAAAGGGAAAACACAGCTCTTAAAACGGGTATTTTATTTTTTTTATTTTGTATACAAATGTCGCACAGGAAAGTGAACAGCATAACTAGGTAGATTAAAACACGTATATGCGGTCGGAATTTTTTTCGTCCCGAACCCGTTTGAACCGGTTCGAACCTGAGGGGAATGTCGCTTTGGAGCCGAATAAGGAACTGAACCCAAACCGAACCGGAAAAAATTCCTGTCAACAACCTGGTTCAGAGCTTATGCGATATTAGGCATGAATTTGATTATCTGAAATACAACTGACAAACCTATTCGGAAACCGTGCTGGGGCTGTAAGAAATAAAATTGTTACTCGTTAAATTGAACATGTTACTTGTATGTAATGTTAAGTATAGAACATTGCAAAGAGGTGGAAATCAATGTTTTAGCCTGTAATTTGCAATTATTTGCATATTTCCGGATTTTTATGCAGGCACAACGTTACCGCATTTCCATCCGCAAGGAACAGGTAATGAACCTAACTATTTTCGGAAAATTTTAGCTCGATAAACAGCGCAGCACTCGGAGTATCCTTTTCAAAAATATATTACGTATGCAATCTTATCTGTCCCAGAACATTTAGTTATGTCTACAGATACCGGAGGTTAACCCGCCGCGGTGGCTCAGTGGTTAGGGCGCTCGGCAGCTGACCCGAAAGACTCGGGTTCGATCCTTGCCGCGGCGGTCGAATTGCGATGGAGGCGAAATTCTTGAGGCCCGTGTACTGTGCGATTTCAGTGCACGTAAAGAACTATCGACGCATGTGATGCCGACATCGTTTGCCTTACTGAAACGGGGCTTTCAGCTAAAGTTGATAGCTCGGAAATATTCCATTGCCGCAAGCATTTTACCACTTATCGGTACGGCAGGGGCGACAGAAACGGTGGTGGTGTTTTGTTAGCTGTTGCTGACACACTTTTTTCTTCTCCTGTTCATGTTGTTACCAGATTAGAACTTTGGGTAGAACTGCGCACGCGCGTGAAAAAATTGATTTTGGGCGTTTGCTATCGCCCTCTCTCATACAGTGCCACTTTCGTTGAAGAACTTCATGATGCTGTTTGCGCGATTACCGTTCGCTTTCCAAATGTTCCTATTCTTTTGGGTGCAGACTTCAACTTTCCAACTATTATTTGGTCCAATGTACGTTCTCGTGCCGACCGTTTTTCCACGGAGTGCGATGGTTTTTTTCGCTTATGTGCCGTGCCGACTTTAATCTCTCCCAACTTGTTATACCTTGCTCTTACCACGTCGCCTGATCTTGTTGCTCCAATATCTTGTTTGCCGGGCTTAAGTGATCATTGTATGCTTCATTTTTCATTGAACGTCGTGTCACCACGCCAAAATAACGATTCTAAATACACCCGTGACTACATAAACGCCAACTTTGAGGCCATAAATCGTGAACTCGCTGGTTTTATCGATGTGTACTTACCGTCTTTTCACGAGCGCCCAATCGAAATTAACTGGCACCTTTTTAAGCAGAAAATTGCGTCCCTGACAGATTCTTATGTGCCCCTGAGAAAAGTATTAACTAACAAATGTTTGCCCTGGTTTAGTTCTTCACTAAAAGGGCTATCAAAGAAAAAGAAACGTATGTTTCGTTCCACCAAGCTGTCCAATTCTGTGCTCCGGTGGGATCCTTATCACTCCGCTGCGTCTGAATATAAGTCAGCACTAAACCAGCTAAAGTCATTTTTTAGTCATACTCTTCCGTCGATGCTATTAAATAATCCCAAACAATTTTGGAACGTGGTTAAGGAAACTGATGCATCTACAATTAATCTTAGAACTTTAGACGATCAAGTAATTCCCAGTGAAATGTGTGCTGATGTTCTTAATGGTGTGTTTGCAGCTTCTTTTACTAACGATTTAATTACCGCAATTCCTCTTTACCCACCCCGGACGACTTTTTGTCTATGAACCCCATTATAATGGATTCTGTTGGCATCAAAAAAATAATTGATCAGCTGAAGACGTCATCATCATGCGGAGTGGATAGCGTAAACTTGAAAATTTTTGAAAAATATCAAAGTGTATAGTGCTGTTATTCTTGCTGAACTCTTTCAACAATCTCTAATGTGTGCCTGTGTTCCTAGCGACTGGAAGGTGGGCAAGGTGGTTCCCCTGCACAAGGCTGGTGTCAAACATTCTCCTAATAATTATCGGCCCATTTCACTTCTTAGCATCCCTTGTAAGATCATGGAACATATCATCTGCTCTCACGTTGTCAATTTTTTTGAGTCAAATTCTTTTTTTCAGTCATTGCCAACACGGGTTTCGTAAATTATTCTCATCCGAGACGCAACTTCTATGCTTTACACAGGATCTTCATTTCATTCTTGACCGGGGTTCCATACCTGACTGTATATTCTTCGATTTCTCCAAAGTCTTTGACAAAGTCTCTCACCAATTACTACTTTTCAAATTAAATAATCTCAATCTCGACCCTCAAATCATCTCGTGGCTTCAGTCTTTCCTCACTAATCGTTCTCAATACGTGACTGCTAATAAATCCAACTCTCGTTACTCTCCAGTGGTCTCAGGCGTTCTCCAGGGTTCTGTCCTAGGGCCCCTACTTTTTCTCATTTATATTAATGACTTGCCTAACAACATTGCTTCTTCCGTATGTCTTTTTCCCGACGATTGCGTTATTTACCGTGAAATTAACAGTGACTCTGACACTTCTGTCCTTCAATTTGATATTAACCAAGTTTCAGAATGGTCCAAATTATGGCACATGGAACTTAACAATAAGTGTAAACATTTGCGTGTTTCTCGACGTAACACTGGAATAGCCACTTACGACCTTAATAATATCCCTCTTGAAACTGTGCCTTCGTATAAGTACCTTGGTGTGCACATAACTTCAAATCTTTCTTGGAATCTGCACGTGGAATTTATTACTAACAATGCTAACCGCATGTTGGGGTACCTGCGCAGAATCTTCTCCTTTTCTTCTACTTCAATAAAATTGTTCTTTTATAAAACACTTGTTCGGCCTAAATTGGAATATGCTGCATCTATCTGGGACCCTGACCTGTCATCATTAGCTACTGAAATCGAATCTGTTCAAAACCGTGTGTGGCTCAGTAGTTAGGGCGCTCGACTACTGATCCGGAGTTCCCGGGTTCGAACCCGACCGCGGCGGCTGCGTTTTTATGGAGGAAAAACGCTAAGGCGCCCGTGTGCTGTGCGATGTCAGTGCACGTTAAAGATCCCCAGGTGGTCGAAATTATTCCGGAGACCTCCACTACGGCACCTCCTTCTTCCTTTCTTCTTTCACTCCCTCCCTTATCCCTTCCCTAACTGCGCGGTTCAGGTGTCCAACGATATATGAGACAGATACTGCGCCATTTCCTTTCCCCAAAAAAACCAAGTATTATTATTCAAAACCGTGCGTCACGTTTCATACTTTCCAATTATCACCGTATCTCCAGTGTCACTGCAATGAAAACTACCTTATCATTGCCACCTCTTTCACTCCGAAGAAAAATTTCGCGCTTATGCCTATTTCATAAGATCTATTACTACAACCCCGTCCTTAAGAGGCGGCTGCTAACTACCCCTACATATGTTTCAGGCCGCATTGATCATCTTCGCAAAGTAAGTGTTCCGTCATGCCATACTAAACACGCTTTTTCTTCTTTTGTCCCCGAAACTTCTGACAGTTGGAAGCACCTTCTCAGGCACATTGTCGATATTTCTCATCCACGTTCTTTTAAGACTGCCCTATGTAATCTTTATTTGTAGATTTTAGTCAGTTTTATTTTGCGTTCGTTTTCGTTGTCTTTATGCTGTCTGCCGGAATTGTTCTCTTTTTTGGGGAATTGCTGTTTTTTCCCCTTTGGCTTCTCTTGCCTTATTTTGTGTTATGTTTTGTTCATTTTTCTCCGCGTTTTCGTTTCTTCTATTTTGCTTTTCTGCTGCACTGTATCGGTCCCAATGTATGTCCTTCCCACTCCCCTCTTTAATGCCTTCGGGCCCTGAGGGTATTTAAATAAATAAATAAATAAATGAATAAATAAATAAATAAGTAAATAAATAAAACACTTTCTGGAAGCAAGACGCGACCAAATTTATGCCGATTGATCGCATACAAGCAGAGCCGATTCCACCTCGTTCAAGAATGCTCTAGTAACTTTGCACGCTTTATCTCGAGAGTTCGCTATCAATGCTAATTGAGCACGGCCGAAAGCGGCGGGCATTCTGTTTGACGACCGCCGAGCACGCTTGTTGCTACGCCGCCGCCGAGTGATTCAGTCCATTGTGTTTGTTGAGAGACTTCGTCTGGCATCCTCAAAAATTCTACCTTTCGCAAAATTATAAATTGCTGTTTTGCTATCGCTAATTATCTATGCTCGGGTGCCGACGCAAGCGAGCGCTATTGCAACTTCTTCGGCCGTAGCTATGTCTCGGGTGTGAGACGAAGCCGTAATTTTGGGTATCAATCATATTGATACCTGCGCACGGATCTGCCCCTGGCAACGAGGCTACTCATGCGCTCGCTCGATATCTCTGCAAACGAGCGGCCGTACAACAGCCCGGCTGCATGGGAATGAAAGATTGTATCATTGGATACCAAGAACTCTCCGAACACTATAAATTACACAGAAGGTATTTCCACACCCAGATAGGCTTCTCTCCAGTAATTATGCGCGCATTTGGAGGCGGTTACAAGTTGGAAATTGCATCTGCCTAGTCTGGGTCTAGCTGACACAGACCGGGAATGAAAACGATTCTAAATGCAAAAATTGCGGTGAAAGGAGCACTTGTCTTCATCACTTAATTTGGGAATGTGCCGATTCCCCGGGCGCAGGCTTAAACATCAACAGTAAAGAAGTCTGGGAAGTATTGCTGTGGGACGAGGACCCCGCCGTCTAGCAGCAAGCCACCCGCCTGGCAGCTCAGGCCGTGAAGAAGAGCGCCCCCTTCCCGCGTCCTATGCTCGCGTATGCCCGAGGGCTAACCAACTGGGCCGTCTGCACAAATGAGACGCCGGCGGAGCCACCCACCACATACAACGAGGTTACAAACATATATAGGGAAAACAGACGCCCTTACCCACGCCCAAACCCAGAGCTTACCAAGGCACAAGCCAAGGCTCTTCGAAGAGCTCGGACAAAAATTCTTATGAGCCCATATCGATTGGCCTTAATTACAAAAGGTGAAGTTAATCCTATTTGCCAAATATGGGACAAAACCCTTACCGCAGATGATGATCATATTCTCTGTGGATGCGGGGTAATCCTCCCCCAGAAATCTCCTGCCATATCCTTCAGGTGACAGCTGGGAAAAGATCATATGCAGTGAATACAAACAAGTACAAGCCAACATCGCAGATTGTATACTCTAGGTCGCCCCTTCATCGAGGCCACCTGGGGCGAAAGTTGCCGAACGACGACAGAAAAACCTAATGGAGTTTATTCCTCCTCTGCCTGGATGGAGACGAAATGCAAAAAGGTGTCCGTGTGCGCTATGCTGCCACAAATACTATATATATATATATATATATATATATATATATATATATATATATATATATATATATATATATATATATATATATATATATATATATATATATATATATATGTATATGTATATAAGGAAATGAAATGAGGGGCTCGTTTGACAAACATATTAAGGAAGCCGGCAGTCACCGAAACCAAGGTGCATAGCGGAATATTTCCCTTTTTTTTTAATTTTCTAATGCCAAATTGGTTTAATGAAAATTACTTAAACCAGCAGAAAAAACAATGCCGCCGATGGGATCTGAACCCACGACCTCCGAATATCGCGTCCGGTGCTCTCCAGGATGTTGTTGGTAGGCGCTATTCGCCTACCAACAACAACATAACTGTTTTGGTCAATCTGGCCTTCATTTCAGACAGACGCGTCCTTGACAAACGTAAGTAGCAAGATCTAACGCTCTTGAAAAGGCAAGAGTTGAGAGACAAAAGAGAGAAGCCTCAAATATTGTTGTGCCATACATCAAGAAAAGTGTTTAGCCCGAACACACAGACCGAAAGGAGAGGCCCAGATTTGCCCGCACGCGCAGCTTCCTCTATGCTCAGGGAAACCCTGGGATGTACCACCATGAAACAGAAGAAATAATACTGTGATTATCAGCCCGGCCCGTCTGCGAGCCAGAGTGTAGTACCCACCGCGGCGGCAGCGTTTCAACGGATGCGAAATGCAAAAGGCGCTCGTGTGCTGTGCGATGTCAGTGCACCTTAAAGATCCCCAGGTGGTCGAAATTATTCCGGGGCCCTCCACTACGGCACCTCTTTCTTTCTGCTTTCACTCCCTCCTTTATCCCTTCCCTTACAGCGCGATTCGGGTGTCCGCCGAGGTGTGTGACACAGTTACTGCGCCATTTCCTTTTCTCAAAAACCAATTTTTCTTTTTTTTTTCATTTTCAGCCCGGCCCGCAGGCTGGGCCGGGCCCGAACTTTCGGGCAAGCCCGAGCCCGTGCAGTGCTCTACTCTAGCCATACCTTCAGCCGGAATCGAAAGGAAACGTCGGACGTATCTTCCTAGCGAACATCTTATAGCCTATAAACGCTGCGTGTATCTGGTGAGATGACTCTGCAAGAAAGCTGTATTGAAAAACACAGTTCACCCGCCGCGGTGGCTCAGTGGTTAGGGCGCTCGGCTGCTGATCCGGAGTTCCCGGGTTCAAACACGACCGCGGCGGCTGCGTTTTTATGGAGGCAAAACGCTAAGGCGCCCGTGTGCTGTGCGATGTCAGTGCACGTTGAAGATCCCCAGGCGGTCGAAATTATTCCGGAGCCCTCAACTACGGCACATCTTTCTTCCTTTCTTCTTTCACTCCCTCCTTTATCCCATTCCCTGACGGCGCGGTTCAGGTGTCCGCCGGTATGTGAGACAGATACTGCGCCATTTCCTTTCCCCGAAAACCAATTATTATTACTATTATAAAAACACAGTTCAAATTAACTACCTTTTCGATGCAGATGGTGTTAATAAAGTAACGTCGCACAAACACTCAACTGATTTTGAATGAGTCACAGAGTTTAGGATGCACATTTACCAAAAGCGCAGCTCAAGCCGCGCGCCGTGCATCGCGGACGTCCCGGCGCCGTTCAAATGCAGCGCGCAAGCTGCCAGGTCACGTGGGAGGACGAAGCTATATCACAGCTGATCAACCAGTTGGGAAACTCCGCTTTAAAAAATGAGTAGTCTCATTAGCCAGTTTCCGGGCGCTTGTGGGTGGCTGCGTCAGCCGGAAGCGACAAATAAATCTGTTGCCTTAAAGCGCTTTGTATTCTTTTGTGTGTTTTAAATGCTAATTTATTTGTCTCACTGTTGAATCTATTTGTCACTTATCTTGATTCAGGTGGTCGTGCGTTCGTGAACAATCTCGATGTTAAACTTTATTGTCCGCGAAAGGCGCCGCAATCCGCAAACACGCGAATTTTGGCGACCATGGGCCGCCGTTTTTTTCGCAGCTGATATCAAAGACACACTATCCCCTGTGGGCCGTGCAGTTTCTTCGCGAAGTCAAAGCCACCCGTTTTCCGCTCATTCCTCCGAGTGCTTATGTTGCGAGGAATAATCTATCGCCATGGAGCGAGCACCAAATGTTCTGTTGTTTCCAATCGTTTCCTGGCCCGCACGTTCTGCACTGAGCGGCTTGCACTTCGGGCGCAGGATCGAAGTGTCAACGATACACCAGTACGGAGTGCTCTTGTGCGCGCTTCGAAAAGGAGCGCATATTGCCACAACTGTTGCCAAAAAAGCGTTTCTCTGGCTATCACCTGCTTTTTGGCGCAGTGCATTTGGAGTGACGTATTGCCCTGCATCGCTGAACGCCAACGGATGGTCTCCGCCTGCCGTACTAGAGCATGCACTGCGCGTGTGGTTTTGCCTTCGACGGGATGCTCGAAGAAACTGTCTTCGCGACGACACTGTTGCGCACTGGAGCACCATTGTGTCTTGATGGCTTTGAAGTATAAATGGACACCCGGCGCGCCCATTGAATATTGGGCATGACGCGAACGCGTCCCTGTAACGTTGCTTTTCTTAGGGCCTCCCGGGATTCAAATGAGGACCATCCAATGCCCCTTGAATTGAGCCTATGGCAACACGACTGTGGCAGCTGAGAGCTATGCGGCTGACTTCGTGCTGCTGCCCCTTCGTGAAAGAAGTATGATGACGCGTGTACTCCTTTCCAAAGTTCCCGTACTGTCGTACCGATTACGCCTCCGGTGACGTTATCAGCGTATTATGCAGCTGGCCCGTCGCGAGACCCGTGGCAGTCGCTCTTCGCAATCTGTGCATCCACCCTCCTCGCCACTAACTGTAACCCCAAGGTCGCAGTACTCATTGGCTTGCGGTATCAGTTCGCCTTGCACAGTGCAGTGGACTTCTGTGAATCGAAGTGGAGTCCGAGCGTGGCTATTTCATTTGCAGAGATGTTGATCGACAAGTTTCTGCAGCTGTCTTTAACCCTCGGCCAGAAGGACAAGGTCGTCTGCAAACAGCTGTCATATTATTCGTCCCATATAAATTGCAGCGTGAAGCCTCGGCCTGAGTCGAGATGCGCTCACTCCAACCCGCCTGCGTACAACATGCATAGGAGCAGAGACCCCTGTTTGAGCCCTTTGTTTACCGTCACAAGCTTGACGGATGCGCCACCAAAACATGCCACCGTCGGTACAGAGGCGGCGCAAGATCTCCCTCTACTCTCATGGTATGCCTATGTCTTTCATGCACCACAGCATTGCCTTGTGTGGCACATTGTCATATGCCTTGGCTACTGCCGTGAAGCACCCATGAGGCCTCAAAATTCCTGGTGGGCAACCTCGTTGCACTGAGTCAATACGAAAAGTCTCTCTCCAAGGCATCAGTTTTGGCCAAAATCGTTTTACAACACTGTGAGCTTTTCGTTCGTTTGCCCAAAGCGCTTATCCATTCCTTCACTACTTGAGCAAAGATGCGGCATATCACACATATGAACATCAAGGGCCTGTGATCACAAAGAAGGCTGACATCCGTGCCCTTCTTTGGTATTAGGCAAACTCTGCCTAGCTCTGCCTCTGAGCCTACCGGGCTGTACAGGGTTACCTTCAATGATCCCAGTGAGTAGCGTTGCAAGAGTTTCCCGCACTCTCTTGCCAAGGCAGTTTACAAGTCCTGCAGGGATACCATCATTAGAATATCTGAATGTCCAGGGGCCCTCAGCTGGCAGGTTCCTTGCACGACTATTTGATTAGCCTAATGTTTTCCCGGATCCATGGCTCGTAGAGCTGCCAAGCTGCCTCCCAAAAAGATCGGGTAAGTTCGAGGATAGGGGATACCGATTTTAGTGACTGGTACTCCCAAGTGTAGTAAAAAATACCAGCCGCCACCTTCCTACATTGAGTGTTTTTGTTCGTATGTGACGTGGGGTTAAATCTATGCTTCATAATCACTGATGCAAATGATCCTGTCTAAAGTTTTCTCCAAGCAGTACTTTGCAATGGGCCAAGATTGCGTATTTCATTCTAGTTCCACGGTAGTAATTTATGATGTTGTTGTAGTCCAATAACATCCCTTCTTCTTAGTCGCTGGGTAGGGCCAGGGTTCTGCCAGTGCCTGGAACAGTTTCTTGGGCATACGCATTAACACACTAATTTATGGGGATACCTTCTTGCCCTGGTCCCCAAACAACAGATGTTCTGCACTTAAGTGCTTCTTGAATGCTTCCGCTACTTCCTTTACTGCAATTACTTTTAAAAGATATTTCTGTAGTCTGCAAGTCCGTGCAAATAGTGGTGATGTTCCTGTCTTATCACAGCTAGCATGATGACCTCTGCCACAGCTAACCCCTCTATTGTCGCAGCTACTGCAATGCCCTCACCTCTTGTTTGATCCACAGCTGTGTCCTTGTGTACCACATCCTGTCTTTCTCTGAACGTCTTAGTTAGGTATCTGGCTTGTGCTGTTCTTTTGTCCCAATATAAGTCCGGCTGCATGCTTCTGGTTTGAAGTCTAGTTGTTTCGCTGCTCCAAGGGGTATCGGTGCCTCTTCCTTCTCTAGTTCAACCCTGCATCCTAGCGAGGTGAGTTTACGTACTGTCCGAGTTTTGAGTCATCTAAATTTCACAATTTGGCGTGCTTCCAAATCTCCTCTGCCGTGTGGCTCACACCGAGTTGCAAGTGCTTGATCGTGCTCTTGCACTTTGTGGTATTTTAATTGCCTATTTTAATTGCCTTGCGTCGAATTGCGTTTGCTTGTTTCATTTGGCCCTGTGTGAGATTATGTTATGGTATATGAATGGCCACTCGGCCAGCCATAAATGCCTCTACCAGTTTCGTGGTGTCCTTGATTGGGATTCACCATTGGTCTGTTGAGACCCACTATTTGGGCGAACTGCTTCGTTAGCGCTGTCATTGTTTAAATAACATCTACGTTGGCTTGTACGTATAGCCCTAGAATACAGCTACGTTGTACCCTCATACCTTGATCATCTCCTATCATAATTTAAATCTCTGGGTATCCTTTATTTTGGGTCTTATCACTAGCAATTCAGATTTGTTTAGTGAACATCTTGGTCCAGTTTCCCCACTATCTCTGTGGCCACGTTTGCCACTCCTTGGTGTATATCTTGCATCACACCTATCGACTACCTGTTAACTCATATTGTGATATCATGTGCATATATGGTATGATGCAGCCCCTGCACTTTCCGCAATTTTTGTGAGAGCCGTGCTATCAAGACGTTCAATAATATTGGAGATAATACTGCTTCTTGTGTAGTCTTTCGGTTAGGTAGATGAATGATGGGTGTTGTAATCAGTCCTGTTATTTTTGCCGTGCGGTTAGCTAGCAATTTCTTTACATATTTCCAGACCCGGATCCCAACAGTTACTATCTGCCAGGGCCTCGAGTATGTGCTTGTGCTGATGTCGAATGCCTTGTGCATGTCCAATTGTAATATTGCCCTCGTACTGGCTGTCGTTTTTCTGGTCTAGGGTATAGTCTCTATCAGTGAGATGCTTGATGGGTGTGAGATGCTTATGTGCCTCAATAAAAGGCTGTAGTCTCCTTAGCACCACATGTTCAGTGAGCCTAACTATGCAGCTAGTCAATGAATAGGTCTGATATGTTGCAGCTGCAGAGTCTTTCCTGGCTTGGGAATGAGATTGATATGCTCATGGTTCCATTCCTGCGGCAGTGTCTATCCCCTCCAGTGTTTGTTAAATAATGTAGTTAGTTCCTCGGTAGATGTCTCATCCAGGTTGTGAAGAGCCCTGTATGTAATTTGGTGCTTTCTGGACATCACATCTCTGACAATGCTGTGCAGCGCCTGTTTAATCCCCGCTGTTGTTATGTCGGAGTCTAGCTCTCTCCTTTTCTGGTGCCTTACGGGGTTTCCTTCCACTGTCCTGCTCTTTGGTTTCTGGTATGCATAGCATCATCAAGCTAGTCACGATGTCCGTGCCCTTGGGCATCTTTAAATGAAGTAGGCATTGCATATTCGTCTTTGGGCAGGTTTTCATTTTCAGCGTGTTTCAGTTCAGCATCGACCTGAGTATGTTCCAAGTCCTTTTTGTGCCCAGGGTACCCTTTAATCTATTGCAGAAACTTGTCCAATTAGCCTGCGCCAGTCGCAATGTGTATTCCGCCACTTTAGTTATCTCCACAATGCGTCTGTGTAACCTTCTATTTAGGCATTGTCTGTTCCACTGCTTAACTAGGCTGTGCCTCGCCTCCCACAAGTGTAGCAGGTGCGGATCAACCCGGGGTGCCTCCTGTGTGTTAGAACTTAGAAATAAATTCGTGGCATTTACAAACAATATTTACAAACTGGTGGCCTACGTGCCCCTTCAGGTGACCAATAAATGTATTTAATGCTTGTGTATTTTAGGGCGCTAGCACTTATAGTGGCTTATAGTGGCATATTATGAGGGTGCAAGGCCAGGCAAAAAGTGTTCTGTCTGACGGTTCAAATAGTTGGACAACAGGCCATAATTAGAACAAAGTGGGACTACAGATGCTGTATTCTTAGTTAGCATAGCAAGTTGGGTGAGTTGATACTAACTTAATGTCCTAGTGGAATCAGCGCAAAAACTATAACGGACAGAGAAAACCTCCCTTCTATGCATTGTAGTTTTTGCGCTGCTTCCACAAGAGTGTTCAGAATGCTTTCATCCACTCACTGCACAGTAGGATATAAGAGTGCAGCTATTGGTGGAGGTGTGGCTCGCTATTAATCAGAGAGGAGATCCCAGAAAGAAGGTCACTAGCACAGGCTCAAGCAGCTCATTACTTGGGCACCTGGTCTGCTGGATGGATTCATTGCTGCACCGTTGAGGCTTGGTAGGCAGAGCTGACAATGCTTAGGAGTTATTGTCCTCTGCGTTCAACACTCTTTCACATTAGCTTTCTGCAGCCGTCAGTGGTCAGCGACAGCTCCACATGGAGCGAGTGACGCGCAAACCACAATCAACATTGACCATGACCATCTCATTATTAAAAGCCAACTTCTGATTGCATTTTCCTGCAAAACAAGATGTATTGCTTTAAAAATATGCCTGTTAGATTTGAAATGTTATGCAGCTTAATCTCTGTCAGATTTTATTTTACTATACACTGAGGCTCCAGTGCAGTATGCATCAATTATGGTAACGGCTACAAATTCAAGATAACCTAAGGCATCATCAGATATATTGCTAATGTTTTTGTTCTCGAATTTGTAGCGAACTGTTGTGCTGAGAAAGAGCGCAAGTGTTTTGCACTTATACTGAGCTTTTCACTGTGAAGGGATCATTGCATGTCATCCTCAAGGTGCAGAAGTGGCTTTGTTGTGGTGTTTGCTCAACCAGACGTCTATGCTTACTAATGGATGCTTTGACGTTTTTTGAAACAGTGAGGCCAACAGTCTGCAAAGAAGCTTAGCTTTATTATGCTTAAAGCTATGCCTTTCAGTAGTTTTAACTGATGTGTGACTTGAAGCATTTAATTCAGCGCATGCTTCCCAAGAAAAGCAAACTGAACTTTTTGCAGAGTTGCCCCACCGCCCCTGCCTGGGCCTCCCGAGGCGCCGTGCGCTGCTAGACCTGCTGCACTCTCATAGCTGCTGTGGAAGGCCACTTGCTTGCCCCGTTCATTTGCCAGTCAACATGGACACCAAACCCGCAGCGATAGCTTCAGCGTCAGCTGCTCTCGTTTCCCAATGCTGTCCGCTGCTGCTCCTCAACTCGACTCTACCACCTCGGTCATGGAAGATTTTCACCCCAACCCAAACGAGGGCTGGACAGGCATCGTCTCCACTTGCAAGTCGCCAGCGCCACTATGTCGAAGGTACGAGCTGCATTTTATCGGAATCCAGTTGCAATCCACTCCTCTCCCTAGCACTATTAAGCCTTGCACTTTTCTTGCGGCAATAGCAGATGCAGCAACCTGCCCCTTCATGCTCAGCACGACGTTTCTCTCCATCTGAAACTTAAGCAGTGTCTTGATTTCGTGCGAACACACTCTGTCCTCACTGCCCAGCGTTTCTTCCAAATTGCTTCAGTCTACTTGACCAACAAAGCTTATACCATCAGCATGTAAGCCATGGCGCCACTGAATTCGAGCAAAGGGTTGTTTCACAGCATCGAATCAGGCCTCTCCACTTAAGAACTCATTCTACCTCGAATTCTACTAGGCCGAAATCTTTTTCACCCGAATGTTGGGATCCACAAACCGTACGGGTCACCTTTGCGAGCTCCTACGTGCCGCACATGCTCTATTTCAGACGTGTGTCCTATCGTTGCTCCCCCAACAGCTCAAGACACCATGATGCACTCGCTGCCTTGAATATGGACATTGCATTTTCAATGCTCTGCACCACATCCTCGCTGTACCACTTGCATCATGTTGATCACTCAGCTAGGTGCTTCAGTGCCACACTGACCAACCCACCTTTGATGTGAGCTGCCCAGTTACAAAAGAGAAAGATAAAACATGCACGGTGGCCACCTATTGCCGCCGTTTTTGAATTCGACAGAACAACCAACCCAGTGCCCAATCCTCACCACAATGCGAACCGCTGGTGGAACCCCCGAGAACACAGCCGCAACAGCAGACACTCCCCACTCTTTTGTCTCACCACACGGGCCACTCTCAATCATCCAAGCAAACCCGCCGCTCCTACGTGAATGTGCTGCAATCTCCCCCACTGCCATCCCACTCGACACCGTCTTCCAAAAATCAGCAACTCAGGACTCCGCATCTGGCCGAGGCTTTGACCACTCCACCATTTGCCATGGAGCATCTGACTACTGACCAGATTCCAGCACCGCTACCACCACAACCCTCACCGGACAATGTGCCCACAACCACAAAGCTGGGTATGCCATCTCCTTCCCTTCCCACTGTCCTTCCTCTTCCTCAGCTTGCAAAACAAGTAGCTGAGCTGCAGCGTAAAGTCGAAGCACCTTTCGCCAAAATTCACGCTATGAAGGCACTTGTCAACCACATGTACACACAGGTCGAAAACCTCAACACACTACTTGCAGGTCTTGAATCCCTAGTCGCCAACCTTATTTCCATCGTTCAACATCTTGTCACCATGATAGAAACCATGCAGAATACGCTTTCCACTTTAGAGAAAGTACAGGACCAACTACTAAGAAGCCAGCACATTGCCCGCAAAGCGCTTCTGCAATTGCTGTCCCGCAGCAAAGTTTTCTGTAGTAGCAAAGTCCACCGACCATGGCAGTACACAACAAAGAAAACCTTAAAGTACTGCAGTGCAACCACCACAACCATAAAACAAGTAAAACTCCCCTTGGTCATTATTTCCTCAACCTAGTATATACTACTCATTTCCTTCTACAAGAGACATAACACCACCTGTACATCCCCGGTTACTGAGAAATTTATTCCAGTGTCTCAACTCTCCTTGTCTCTACCTTTTTTCAGTGTAATCTCAAATTTGAAACCTTGAGGTCCCAGTGGCCTTGCAATCCTACTTTGTCACTGTCGCTTCTTACCCAGCTCCATCTGCCACTCCCTTTTACGTTCTTAACTTTTACAACCCACCGAAACATCGCCAACACTTTTCAGGCCTCTTCTGTCTCGTGAACTCTCTTGCCTGCAATGACGTTATTCTTATAAGCGGTGACTTAAACTCCCCCAGAATCTACTGGGAATACTCGTGCACGCTTCAGGCAGGGTGCCTTCGATAGACACACATGCAACAAAACCACTTCTGCCTTCTCAATACACCTGATACGCGTCCCTCATACCTCGAATTGCTTTCGAACGTTAAACCCCCAGAAAATGAAAATGAAAAAATAAAAAATACACCCGATACGCCGCCACGATACGCCGCCACGGGCAGGCACCAAGTCCCAACTCCCCTCCACCCCCGATCTTTCACTCTCCTTTGGCAAACTATACACCACATTGCCGGTCACTGTCAATACATTTCTTAGTGATCTCTACATAATTCTTACCCTTGATATTCCCAGCCTAAAAAAAATGCACCAGCACTTCCCACACCAAATGAAACAACTGCCGACTCAGTAGCAAAACCGTCAACTATGACCAGCTTAATTACACCAACTGGATCCATTCTCTTTGTAATGCACAAAAGAAAGCTACAAATACAGAACACTCCACTGCCGCTTAGCTCATCCTTATTCTTACCTTCTCAAGCTTTGGGAGAAATGAAAACGACTACTTTGTTCCGCCCGGCTTCAACCCCAGAATGCACAACTCAACTGCGCCTTGGGTCTCTTCAGCAGGACACTATTACATGCTGCTCCTTCCTAGACACTACCCCCTGTGACCAAATTTCCGAGGAAATTTGCAGCTCCTTACATCAAAAAACCTATGTGGCACCTTCTACGCTCTCTCTCCTAGGTCCTGAACCTCCCCCCTGCCCCCACAATTTACAAAGCCTTAGCTCTCCTCAGCCTTAATGAGATCACCAGGCAACTCATAGATATCTAAATACCCCATCCCTACATGACACACATACCCTCCATACTCTGGAACTTCCAATTCAGATGTAGGTGGCCCTTTCACCCTTCCAGAACTTGATGCCGCTCTTGCCCGCAACAAAACCAAACACATCCCTGAGGAGGACGCAATCACATGCACACTTCTAAAAACCTTCCCAACTCTGCCAAACAATTCTTACTCAACATTATGAACAAACACTGGGCAGAGAGAGCCTTTCGCACCAATCAATATGACGCCGGCATGATGAAGGAAATGATTGATTTACTGGCTGAAGTGCTAGAATCTATAATGGCATGCAGCTGAACGGCGCGTGCTGCCAGCACAAGGAGGGAGCTCAATTCAGCTGCACTTCAGCATCATCATCTTCGGTGGCTGGTGCTGCTGCTGCGTAAGGCCACTGCTGCTGCTACAGTAGGTCCCCCCCCCCCCCCCCAAGTGAAGGAGTCCGGTGAAGCTGGGAGCCGGAACGATACTTGCCGCTTCTGAGCTGTGGCAGGGAAAGATGGCGGAGGAGGGCAGCTGGCCGGTTGGGGCAGAGAAACTACACATGTAGGTGCAGTGGGCGGGGCGTCCCCTGTGAAGGCTGGCTTCAAGCAGTCGATTGAAATGGTGTCAGTGCCCATGAATGTCGACGATCAAGAACTTCAATGTTCTTTTGAGTACACAGAATGGGTCGTCGTAAAGGTGCTGAAGCGGTTTGTGGACAGAGTCTCGGTGAACTAAGACGTATACGCAAATCGCTAGTTCGGATGGGACACGTGAAGATGGCTGAGACTGGCGTCGGAGATGTGATACCAGCGCTCGCTGGCTTGAAGAGGTGGCATAGCACTACGTCGGTGAGGTGAGGTCTGGCGACGGGAAGGCGAGAGAGCGCGGCGACAGTGTGGCGATTTGGTTGGAGAGACATGTGATCTGGGCATGGAAGTCGTCACGGAGGCTCTGAAGGTCCACGCGGGAGGGAAGAGATTATGGCGGAGTGAGAGGCTGTGAGACTGCGCCGAGAGAAATTGTGGTGTAGGAAATGTCCATGACGGAGTCCGCCAGCTCAGCGAGCTTCTCCAAAGACAACCCTGGGCAGGAACGAGCACCACGTGAACCGATGACTGCAAGCACTGAAGGAAAAACTCACGCAGGAAGGCTTGGTCGAAGGTGGCAGCATTGTCGCCCAGGATCTGCTGGAGTCGCCGCAGCAACTTTATAGGTGGACGGGCCGTCAGTTCTTCGGAGGAGATGAGCTGCTGCAGGCGGCAATGTTCGAAGACGGCTGTTCGTTTGATGAGCTCGGCAGCCAACGTGTCAAACAGGGCCGAGACAGGCGGAGTTATGAGGAGATCGCAGACTTCGGCAGCAATCTCGGGTGGTAGCAACGCAGCGAAGTGATGAAACTTCTGCGTCTGGGAGGTGATGCGGTCAATAGTGAATTGGCTGTTGACCTGAGCGAGCCAGAGCTGAGGATCGGCCACCGAGAACTGGGGAAAGCAAAGGGGCAGCGTAGAGACGGCGCTGGAGGGTCCGTCACCGGGCATGGCGGAGGCGCTGTCGTCGTCGTTGGCCATGGTGGAAGCGGGTGTTCCAGCGGCATCCGAAGTCACCACTTTGTCACACCAATCAGTATGGGGCCGGCACGATGAAGCAAATGATTGATTTACTGGCTGAAGTGCTAGAATGTGTGATGGCGTGCATCCAAACGGCGTGTGATGCCGGCACGAGGAGGGAGCTCAATTCGGCTGCACTTCGGCGTCATCATCTTCAGCGGCTGGTGTTGCTCCTGCTGCGTCAAGCTGCTGCCGCTGCTACAAACCCTCCCTGCTGATTGGAAATCTTCTTTCACTCTCGTACCCAAGCCAGGCAAACCCCCTCTCTTTCTAACCTCGACCCTATTTCACTCACTTCGTGTGTAGACAAAACATTTGAGCACATGGCTCTCACATGGTTCCTCAATTTTGTTGATCACGAAAAGTTTTTTCCTCATTCCCTAATTGATTTCTACTCCTGTATCTCTGCTCAGGACCTCTTCCTCATATTGGAAGACACCTTCTTTGATCCTTTCATCCTCCTTCCTACTACGTACATGCGTTGGTCACTGTGAACATCCGCAAGGCTTTTGACTATACCTCCCATGACCACATCCTCGAGGCCGTGGCCCAGACTGGCTTTGGCTCCAACCTCTACACATATGTGCACAACTTCCTCCACCAACACAAAGGCTCCTTTAATCTGGACTCTAGTCCCAACCCTTCTACACCTTTCACTCTGACCCGGGGCACTTTGCAGGGAGCTATCCTCTCTGTGTCTATTCAGTCTCGGCAGGTGCACCCTAGCATAGCAACTTGCAAGCGTACCCAGCCTACGCCTTATATGCTGTGTGGACGACTTCACAAAAGCATGCAAGCTCTCAGCCAAGCACTTTCTACCTTTCACACAGTCACCTATCTTGTCTGTCGTGTAGTCAGATGGCACTGCAGCCTCCACGGGGCTCAGGTTTATCGTCTTGTTCTAGCCCTTGCACTCAACAAAACTATTTACTATGTTCCTTATCTCAGTCTTACACAAACCAAATACATAGACAAATTGGCATCTGCTCTGCACACTCTCTACAAAGCGTCCTTTTAACTCCCAGTACAAACCTGTAATAATGTTGACGTGCTATCTAGAGAAAATTGAAATGTTTCTTGTGCGAAGCCACAGCTGAGTTGTGCGCGCAGCGCCACCCGAGCTTTGCATGTCTTCCAATTCTCGCTACAAGTTTCAAGAATGAAGTGCAAATAGCGGATGAAGCTATGTTGGCATTCATCCACAGTTGTATGCTCACTTGTCAACGATGTGCTTCTGATGTACTATTGGGAACAAAGCTCTCCAGGACGCAGAAAAAGCGATCTGGGTATATAGCTATCATGCCTGCCAACTAACATCTGCTTTCACTGCATCTTATTGGAGCACATGAGTCTGACTTTCACTTCCGTAAGTTTGGCTTTAATCAACTGCCTAATAACTGAGCTATCTGCTTTTGTTCCCGGGTAAGCGTCCTGGAGAGTTTTGTCCCCAATAGTTCTCCGAACTGTAAAACATGTGTTGCCAAATAATACACCGAGGACAGCACTGATTCTGTGGAAATATTTTACTGTATCCTGAGTGGTTCTGTCAGCTGGGGGGTCATGTGAACCCTCAGTCGTTGAGAAGGCACAAGCATTAATTTCTCGTTCGGTTTGCTTTCACAGAAATTCTAACAGCCTGATGTACTTAACAGTGCCAAGCCAAGTGGTTGCGGCTGCATGTGTGAAACCATTCGGATCCTAAGTATGACTTAAGAAAAGTGGAAGGAAGGGCAATGTTAGTGGTACCTTGAACTGCTAATCATAAGCAAATTGTTAATGCCAACGGAAGGCTGAAAGTGGCGAGATTTTGGGTTTCCATGGTAACTCTTTAAGGGCCCCTGGCTGTGCATTGGTCTTGTGCGAGGACAGATCTGAAGACATAGCTTAGTCAGAGCTGCTTGAAGGTAAGTATTAGGTGCTCTTTCTTTATGCACCATACATCTGATGTGGCAAGTGCAGGGGATGTGTTTGTGGGATGCATAAAGCACTCAAGCACAGCTGCTTGTAGCATTAGGCAATAGCTGTTGTCATGATTTGGGAATAGAGCGGAAACAGGCAAGGAATTCAAGAAGAGAGGAATGAAACTGGGAAAATAGAAAGTGGTTTGAAAAGGAAGAAATGATTCTTTGAAGAGAATAACACGAAACAGAGTATGAATGAGTGTGTGCTGAGATGGTGGTCGGGCAAGGTGAGGGGAGGGTGGAGGTGAAATGCAAAAGACATCTGTATGTTATGTTATGTCATTGCAAATTAAAGAACCTCAGGTGGTCAACAATTCCGAAGCACTTCAGTATGACGTCTCTTTCTCTACCTTCTTTCACTCCCTCCTGCATCCCTTCCCTTATGGTGTGGTTGAGGTGTCCACCAAAAGCGCTGAAGTTTCTGTGCCTTTTGCTTTCTAAATTAAATAAAAAATTTAATTTAAATTTAATTTAGAAATTCAAAGCCAATTTTTAATGTGATAAGAAGCTTATGTCTCAGACAATCTGATGTCACCGTCAGTGGCATCGGTGCCGTTGACCATGAGTGAAAAATCAATGAAAAATACCCAGAGTACCAAGTTAGGAGGCAGGTGGTCCACCTTGGTCACGAGACCCTGTGGCGTAAGCGCAACCTGTCCACAGGATTGTGAGCAAACTGTGCACCGTAGCAGGTGGCAGTTAAATTAATGACTGGCTGCAAGAGGTTGCCCAGGAAAAGCAACATGAGTCGCATAAGCCCCGCCTGTCATCACAGTGCAGTGGCGCATCGCTCAACTGCTGCACCACTGCACCAGGAGCGGTATGAGGACTCCCAGGGATCTATGAATGTTAAGTAGAGAGTGATCAATTCTGCATGTATGGGCATTAACCCATCAAAGCTATCGCGTCATACCCTTATGGTGGAGCTTAAGTCTTTTTGTTTGTTTTTCTTTGTTTTTTCTTTTCTTTTTTCTTTGTTTTGGCAGATGCGGTTGCTGTGGCGTGTGCATCTTTTGATCCTTCCTTTCACATCTCTTTCAACTGCCTTCTGTCTGCACTGAGTAATGACAGGAACCCATGTGGCGGCTAACAATAGGCCCGTGCACTCTCCTCGTTTTTCATCCAGTCGGAGCAGCAGCAGCAGCAGCCAAGGGAGGACAGAGCTCGAGTGGCATGAGGATCGCAATGCTCCAGCCTGAGTTCTCCAGGGTGTTCTGACCCAAAGCTGAGGAAAGCTCACATGGTGAGGAAGAGGCTTTGCTGGCTTTGCTTTGGTCCTGCAGCTTTCTTGTGTGCAGCTGCTGCATCACACCATAGGCCTCAGCAGTGGCTGCAACCTCTACGCAGGCTGAGCCTGTGCCTGCACGGTTATTGACAATCTGTTCCTGATGCACCCCGACGCACTAATGATCGGCAATGCCAGCTGACCATTGCCATGAGCAAAGTGATGCTCAGCTGACTTCGTTTCTATTTAGCGAATTATTCAGTATAGCAGAGTTTAATATTTTGGTGCATAGACTGAGGGTGCAGTTTACTGTGTATCTCTGGAATCCATGGAATGTTCTCTGTGATCCTTTGTCAAGTGTTTTAGAGCCCTTTGTGGCCTTGTTCGGGGTTGCACATGCCTGCACTTGCCTGTGTTTGCGTTCAGGCATATGCATATAGGCTGGGGAGTAGTGGCATACAATTGAAAAAGACAAGGAAAAAAACAATAACAAATTAATATCCTACCTAAGAGCAGAAATAAAGAACAATGTAAATGCAGGCTTTAAAAAAATTCAGAATAGACTAAAGTTGACAGTTAAACATTGCAGTATGCAGTGATGAAAGAATAGGTCACTGAGGTTGGTAAAAGTGACTAGCCATTTCGTCGCAAAATATATGACTAACGTGTGTGTGATTGTCGTCGAAAAGACAATTCCAAAGTGCTATGGTGTTGGTGAGAAATGTATTGCTCATGCGGAGTTGGAGGCTTTAATGCATAAAATGGGGTGTCTGTGGCTTAAATGGGATTACATTTTCGATGGTGGTTATCAATGTTTTGGCAAACAAGAAAAGAGAGTGAAAAAGGCATATGCAGCTGGTTGCGAGCATCATGTACAATCCAACTAGAATTGCACACTTTGTGGTGTCTTGTGCTTAAGTGGATTCACATGCAGGCTGTATTTGTGCTTAGCAATGTATACCATATTTGACAGCATAATGGCATGCAATCTGTAATGTGACCATGCAAAATGAAATCCATCAGTTGACACATGACTATCAACTAAAACTAACTTGGTGGCTACTAAAACCTTGATTTGGATTTCAAGGGACGGGTAGAAATGCCTGGATTATCCTAAGGTTGATTTATAGAAAGGCCTGCGCCCCGGAGAACGGAAAAGATGCTGGAATTGTGTGAATGCGTTGAAGCCTTATGAGGAGGCTCTTTCACAGAGACACCGAAAAGCCCGTGATGAGGTAGAGTTCCGGCATGCCGGAAGAACAAAGTGGACGTAAGCAAGGGGATCATACATTGGTGTTGGAACGGCAAGACTGCTTCTGTAAACGAAAAGGATGACCAGCAACTTTCCAGTCCGCATTGGAAAGCGGCACGGAGCTGTAATTGGATGATCAGCAATTGCGCACACTGACAACTGCCGTCGCAGCAGGCTAGCGGCGATGCTCAGAAACCGAAACCACGTGGCCCGGCTGTCTTTTGGCCTGCCAACAGCGGCTCTCAAATCGTCATGCATGTCATCATGCCTGCTGTGAAGTGCATTTAAAAGGTGCACAGGTTACAATGCACCATGCAGTGGGCAGGATTTTTACGCAGCCGATTGTCCTGCTGCGACCTTTCGACTGGCCCCTTCGGGAGCCTCATGCAAAGTTCTCCCGCATATCATAGTTGACCAAAATGAAATGACGGGGCTCACGATAGGAGAGTTATGAAGTCGGCAGGACGAATGCTATGGGTGTGGCCGTTAAGTACATAACACATTATGGAAGTATCAAATAAGGCAAAAAAAGCAGCACAATTACTCACTGCAATTGTTCGCAGGGCGTGGTCATACATTTTGTGCATGTGAGGTGTTGTGTGTGGGAAAGCCCATTTGCATAATTTTGCACTAGGTCATGCTTAGCAGAATTTTGCACCAGGTCAAGCTTAGCAGCATCAGAATACGGCTGGTCCTTGAGATATATGCCGCAGAAGAAAGTGAGGACTTATTTGGATTGTTCCTTGGCACTTTAAACTCGATCGTCAGATAATTCTGACCAGATATTATGGTTTTGTCATGGTCGAATTATAAAAGTCGCTGTGGTATACGGTCGCTGGAGAATATTTGAAAATTTTCTTATATTTAAAAATTCTCCAATATTAATATGAACCGAATATCAAACATTATAGATTTCGAATATTTGCACACGCCTGGTATTTAGTGATGAGGAAAGTGCCTCTCTTTACATTGTACTTCATACATCAATTCTTCTCTTTTGTTGCTATTGCCATTTTCACAAAAAGAATTCCTAGCTGGTTAGTTGTGATTGTCCGATCCTATAACCCCATCGTCCTTTCAGAATTCCTTTCCAGTACCACCAAATACCCACCGGCTTTCCAGTGAGTACAAGCTTTCTCTGATGTACTAAATTGCTTAGAAGAATTGGTCACCGCTTGCCTTATGCTGGCCAGGATCTTCTTAGCCAGAGTGCTCCTTGGTCAAACTGCTTTTGCACCATTAAAATCAGGTCTTCATAATCATAAATTCTTTTCGCTTAGAGATGTGCTGATATCGAATTGTTCTTCTCAGTCATCACACTGAAAAATAAGCTCTGGGCTTTGATGCAAACGAATATGTAGAAGTCATGAATAATGTGAAAAAGATGAGGGCCTTGCCTTGTAGAAGACCTCTTCCTCGTAACACGCAATCTACTTTTTGGCTCAGCGCGACTGTTGTCGTCGTGAACTGTGCAGCATTGCAGCTACCACATTCTTTGTGCAAGGGTATTTTTTGGTGCTGGATTATCGTAATGCGCCTGTTGTTTTGTCTCTTCTCCAGTGGTTTTCTTGTGTTCTGTTGTAATAGTTGTGTTTGCTGCCTCTGCCCAATGATCAGAATACCTCTCTTCAATGACAAACACAAGGGACTCAAAAGGAAGCAAGTATTTTGGTCACAGTGCTTTCTGGAAGTCACTAAGACGGCTTGTTGTCTTTCTTTTTTCTGTTTAGGAGAGCACGCCATTTTATGTTTTGACTGGAAAAACATTTGCTTTTTTTTTTTGCTAAAAAGGCCCCTTTCAAGTAAATGCATTTTTTGAAAACATTTGCGTTTGGATTTTTTGTACTTGTAGCAGTTTATTTATTTCCAGCAGCCATTTGTATGCCTCAATTTGCCTCATTCTCTTCCTTGCATTTCCGTGAAGAATGTCTGAAGTGAAAGGTGCATCAATAGGAAATCTTGGCCACGGCGGTCGAATTTTGACGGAGGCGAAATTCTAGAGGCCCGTGTACTGTGCGATGTCAGTGCACGTCAAAGAACCCCAGTGGTTGAAATTTTCGTAGCCCTTCACTACAGCGTTTCTCATAGCCTGAGTCACTTTGGGACGTTAAACCGCCGTAAACCAAACCATTAAAGAAGGGTCCGGATTAGTAATAATGTAATTTCTCTTTTTGTTTATTTTTCAGGTTCTAAGCTTCCTTCTCACATTTGCCAGAAAGTTGAAGTCTCCACTTTACCGATCTGTGGTTTTCCAATGGGCTTTCCTTCTCACGTGCCCTCCTCGCTGTAGTGTGGCTCATTGAAGAGCTTCTCAACATCACCTGCTATGTGCACTGCACACTTAGACTGTTGCAACATTTCTATGCGTGTATTGCTTTGCAGTTTGCATATGTGTTACCAACCTCTTTTGTTACGCTTATTTACCCCTCATATTTCTATCTTACCCTATCAGTAGTAATTACTGTCCTGCTATTTGATTCTTTAGTTTCCTCACGACATTCTAAACGTGCCTGGATGTTTTTGTAGCCTGCGGCTACACTGCCACAAAGCTGGTCGCATACGTTAAAAGGGAAAGGCTGTGAAATTACCAGTTCAGTCCAGTGACGGGCTTTATTTGGGCACTATAGATTTTGGAATGCACAACGCTTGGCAAAATTTTGGAGTGGATCATCTGGTGACCCATTTCTCTGATACAAAGGCTGTGCTCTTCATGTCCATTACATTCTTGTAGGTACAGACTTCCTACAAGATCTGTGACCTTAGAAAGGCATGGAACTCTTGGCAACGATTGGGTCAAAGGATCTTGAATGTAAGCCACTCTTCAGAGGGGCCTTACGGTTTTTACCTGGCATTCAAACGCTACAGAACAATGTGTGCCGTGCACAAGCAAAATGAGTATTTTTGTGCAAAAAAAAAGCCCCAGTGGTAGTTACAGCTGCAGGATGCTTGGCTATTTGGTAATGCTGTTTCAACAGTGCATGCATGTTCTGTAAACTTCTGTCCCCTTAGTGCATGCAAATAATTTAGCTACTCATAGTTAGTGCTTCTATGGTTATTAAATCTATGCGATGTGTTTTAAACACCTCCTATAGTTCATTACAAGATTTACTGATAAGGTGTGGAGCGCAGTTATGTACACACATTACCCATGTACCATTTTAATGGCCTTCTGCAGCAGGTTCTGTGCATGGTAAGTGCCACATTCATAGCACTGCTGCTTACATCAATCTAGGTACAGCCGGATACAACTCAAGAATGCAGCGGCTTTTCCTCGTCAAAGAACTGCCTTTCCCGCCAGTGGCATCAGCTGATTCTTGTGACCCTGCTAGTGTTGTGACAGTGCAAGGAGCGGCGCCACAATGGAGAGGGGGTCTATCCCCAACCACACAAGGAAGGGATTATTCCCTTTCATCTACCACTCCCTGCATTGTCGCACTAGCCGAGTCATGAGAATCGGCCGACGCCATTGGCTGCGAGGGTGTCCTTTGACAGCGGAAAGCCACTGCATTCTTAAGTTGTATCCGACAGTAGTAACTAATTTATGTTAAACTGGTAGTGGTAACAATTACGTATTTAATTTGGTGCTGCTAACACAAGTCTTGCAACTGGACAATGTTTCTGTATGCTTGCATGTTTTAACTGTGTTGGCCTCAGTAGTTGTGCACATGCATGGCATCCATTCCTGGTGGCATCTGTAACTCTGAGAAATTCTCATCTTGTTGCTGTGTGACCCATATCTACATGAAATCCACCAAAAACACATCTTCAAACCTACATTCACATTTTGTGTGCTTAAACTTATAACACCTCCAAGTGCTCTTTCCATGTACCTGTTAAAGTGAAAATGTTAATATAGTGTTAGAAGACTATGGAGTTAGCTCATTTAATAGTATACATCAACTTCTTGAACTCAGCAACAGCCATTTGAAACCAAAGTGCGTAAACTTTGATCTCGACAAGTATCTTTGTATGTGAACATGACAGTTTCTTCTCAGCAAACTCCTACAAGGGGATCATCATCCTGCTATTTTTATTTCTTTATTCAATACTGCTAGCCTTGGTAGGTCCGGGCAGGAGGGGCAATACAACGAGGTACAAGGCATGGTAACATTTAGCGCACAAATTAAAAAATTAACAAACCAAAGACAACACATGCATGATTCGAACAAAAAATATCCAGCTTCGATGAGTACAATGCATAATTGTCACAAATGCAATGTCCAATCATTTTATTGGTCTGAAGCTAGCACATTATGCAAGTAACTAAAATCTACTCATGGCTGGTTAGAATTGTTCACTTTCTTTAAGAGTGACAAGGGATGCTGTATAAATGGGAAACTAACTCTACAAATGCTTTGGCAGAACATCCTGTCGGCTATTGCAACCTCTGGCAGCGATTGTGCATTGTACAGTCTCCTCACAGCCATATCTTTGTTCAAGGCTCTAGTTAAATAGATCCAGGAGGACATTTTGAAAAGGTCCATGTCTTTTTAATAGTACGCTTTTCTGGAGTCTCTTTTGTCAAAAAGTAGCACGAGATACCATAAGATGTTATTTTAAGAACTTTGCTTTTCTGCTTGTGAACATTAGTACAAAGGAAGTTCATCAGCCACGGACATATATATTAGACATGCATTAAGTTTAATTTTATTTGCAAATTTCTTTTTCTGCCTGATCTCTCACCCCTGTTTGTCTTAAAAGGGCTGCGAAACACCGCTTGAGCGGATGCCGGTTACGCTTCAGATGGATTCTTTATGTCACACATATGCTGACTCAATAAGAATTACGAGAATCGATGCATAGGAACGGGAGTTATTCAATGAAGAAATTTCAAAATGCAAACAAACAAAATGCTGCCCTCAACTCGATTTTCGCGGAGCTTCCCATTCCCATTTCACTCTCCTAATGACGACATCCAGCGCGACCAATCAAAACAGCCTATCTTAGCACGTGGCGGAAGTTTGCCCTCTATGGTTGCCTGTTCTCTGTAACTCGTTCATGCCAAGGCTGGCAGCGCCGTTTGCATGGTTACAACAACCATGTGAACGCCCAGCTGACCCAGCGATGCTTCACCGTCACGTCGACGGCGCAGAAGGGAACACTGATCAGTGACGTTCCCTTACTTATGGATCCGAACTCGAGCGCGAGATACTGCGATGGTGTGACAGCCTGATCAAGATATTAGACACATTTAGCATAGCGCGTACCGCTACTGCTTACCGCCAACAGTCGCCCGTCGCTCCTAGCGCTCTGGTTGGCCACGGCAAGCAAGGAGCGCGCGCTGTTGACGGAAACGTGGCGCCATCTGGCACCACCGCCCGGAGATCCTCCACAAGCTGACGATGCGCACTGCCTGCTAAATGTGAAACGAACGCATCCTTCCTTGTGACCGAAACGAGCGCTTATAGAGTGCAATGGCTCGATCGGATCGATTCCGCAAAGCCGCTCTCAGACACATAGAGAGTAGCCATAAGTGTTTAGTGCTAGGTCGTAGGATGTTTACAGAGGCGCAAAATCCTTCGGTGCAAAAAGTAGCCAGTGCCTCTGGTGGCGTGTTTTTGTTTTACTTGATTTAGAGTGCATTTATCTACTGCAAACAAGTTGGTTTAGTTAATGTAATATAAAGCACAAAAACTTGACAAATCGTATCTCTAGTTATTAACGCAATTTGCAGTACATTTACTCTTTGTGCGATTACAAGCTGGTGCACAGTGATGTCATATCCGCTGCTAAAAACCGCCACTGTATGGTGACACCGTTAGCACCACGAATTCGTTTTTGCGAGCTAATTTAAATATTAAAAACCACAATATATGCTGTACGACTGATGCTAATAGCATCACTATACTCATTCTATGCAACCAACAGGCAAAACAATGCACTGAAAATGTGTTTCGGGGCCCCTTTAAATATGAAATGTGGATATGACGCTTGCATCAGAAATGTGTGAAGTTTTTTTTTTGTACAAATGGCTTGCCTTTCTTCTTGGCGAGGCTTCAGAAGGTTTCTTCTTCTTTGCTTCTAGCATTCCATCTGTATGATATTAATTTGACACACTGTGTTTTTTTCTTTGTGCTGGTACACTCTAAATAGGGAGGGTTATCTCTGTCGTGATGCTGCACATCATGTTTATTTTTGAACATTGTTAAGGAAATGTGTATTTGCCTTAGCCAGATCACAACCCAATTATATCCTGCCTGCTTGATGCCTAACAATAGAAAGTGTGCTTCATTTTATTTTCTTCCCCCACTTGTTTGCTGTCTTTATCGAAGTAAAGTTGAAGCCTTCCCAACATATTTTGACATTATTGTCTTTTAGACTTCTTCAGTGTTATCTAACACTAGGTCATCAATGAAATTTAATTTGAAGATTCAGAGTGAAAGATTAGTGTGTTCAAGTTTCAGGTGAAAGTCCATATTCTCTGTTCTTAGTCATGGCCACTTCTGTTGGTTAACGGCTGGATTTCTCTGCTATGGCCGTTACGTGCTCTTTCTCCAGCTATAACTGTTTCAAAGCGCCAAAGTGGTTCTAAAGATTTTTTTTTAAGATTGTCACATATACCTCCCCTCCTTGTTTACTCTGTGTCCTTCAGTGCACTAGATCACTGGTTGACAAACTATTCAGTCTACTTGTGCTATGAATAAATGTTCTTGAATGACCATTTTCATGAATAATCAGCTGCAAGCAAAACTATCTGTAGTCTGTGGTGTGCTTCAGGAGGTTGTGCATTTGTGGCAACTGTCCGCGTGTGAAGAGCGTGATGTCTGAAAATCCAAGGCAAAATTTGCATTTAGGCTTCCCAGGTGGAAATTTCACAAGTGGTCCCACTTGCAGTGAGTTATTGGACAGGGACCACTTGAGGTGGGACCACTTTCCAAAAGGGACAATTTGGAACTACCGGGTTAAAAAAACAAAAAACATTGGAAATTTCAATTAGAACCAGTTGGATATTTTGGTTGGTTCCAACTGGGTTTTGAAATTGATTCCAAATCCTTAAGGTGCAAAAGAAAAGCTGATATATGAGGACTGCAGGGCAATGCTCAGCCTGGTGCCCACGTTTTCACTGGAGAATTGCATATGCCGTTATGGAAATCGACACACACACATACAAACATACATCACGCACAAGAAACGCATATACTGTGGTTGAACATTAATGAAATTGAGTCATGTATACATCCACAGAACACACTACCTCTCCCGTTAATATACCCCACTTATGGCATTCTCATACTAGGGCCAGTGGCACTTGCCCCTTGAGGGCAGTTATTTCATATAATTTCGACTGCAGTGACTGAGCAAATGATGAATGTAATTTAGTAGGCTAAGCTGCTGATAGCAGCTCTTATTTTAGGAATCGCTTGTCTTGCCTTGTTTGCCGAATATGCAAATGTTCGTATGGATCATGGCCCAGCTGTGGCCTCTTGTAGTCTAGTGGTACCACTTGAAAGCAAGTGAGACCGTTTGTAGAAACCACTTGAAAGCAAGTGGGACCATTTGGAATCCCACTTCATATTTTCACCTGGGGGAGAATTCTGAATGCTATAAAGCAGCATGAGAGTTTTCTTTCTTCATTAAAGGGATGTCCCAGTGTTAAGTAATTACTATGAGCCTCTTGCTTGACCTCTTCACAAATGTTCTGGGTGTCTTTGAGTGGCATGTTTCGGTGCCTTGATGCATTTTTTCTGATATCAGGAAAGAGTATCTTGTTTGCACTTAGCATCTTGCATGTGTTAGTGGTTGAGATAACTATTTTTGCAAATGCAGGTAATTGTAACTGAATGCAGTGTCCTGGAATCGGGTTGACTCTGTACAGGCATCATGAACGCTTCAAAGGATGGCAGTTGATACGAGTTCTTGCTGGTGTTGGAATTCAGCCTGGTATCCTGTCTAGCGGACTAGGATGTTCCAATTTCTTTTTATGCTCTTTTCTTGATTTGCTTCGAGCAATCTCAGCTTCATGCATTCCCTTTTGTGTTTGCAGCTAACAAGTTTGAAGGAACAAATGCGCCAGAGGGGATCAAGAAAAGCCATAGACAGTGACTGTATGGTTGCATGAACATGATGAGGCCTTGAACCAGCACCAACTGGCTGGACACCAGAAACACTGGAAATTGAACAACAAACTTTAGTGGATGTCGGGGGCTTATAGATTCCACGTCATTCTTAGTCCCCAATTGTTTATTAGAGCTTGTAATATGTGTCATCAAGCAAACCCGTGGCTTGAGATGGTATATTTAACCTTACTGTTTATTCGTTGTTCAGGTTGAGAGCCTATGTCCAGATACCTTGATTGAAGTACATGTGCACCATTGTGTCTTGCCCGTGGGCCGCTGTCCTCTGCAATGCTGGTTTTTGAGTCTCGGCATTTCCTACTGCATGTGCTGCACATTCGTCTACTGTGGCAACAAACATTTGTCTCTGTTGTGTTGCATTTTTATGATGTCCTACAAACTTCCCGCATTTATCCTAAGGACCAGCAGTTATCTTGCTTTCGCATTACGTGCCCTGCCCAAGCCGATTTCTTCCTCTTGATTTTGATTAGAATGTCATTAACCCGCTTTTGTTAATGACGTCCTAGTTGCAATCAAAAGGAAGAAATGGGCTTGGGCAGGGCATGTAAAGCGAAGGCAAGATAACCGCTGGTCCTTAAGGTTAACAGAGTAGATTCCAAGAGAAGGCAAGCGTAGCAGGGGGTGGCAGAAAGTTGGGTGAGCAGATAAGATTTAAGAAGTTTGCGGGGATACGGTGGGCGCAGCTGGCAAAAGACATGGTTAATTCGAGAGACATGGAAGAGGCCTTTGCTTTGCAGTGGGTGTAGTTAGGCTGAGTGTGATGATGATGAGGCTCCTACATTTGGTCTGGCATGTAAAGTGTATCCGTTGGCACCACAGTATGCTTTGTGTGGAGAATTTCTATTTCTGTGTACTGCTCGTTCATCCTGAGAACTGCCAACCAGCTCCTTAGAGTATTATGCTATGATTGCACATTCCTGTAGGGTCCATTCATATGATCAACCCTTGGTCCCAGCACTTGTGGGAAGAAAAGATATATGCATATCCAAGCCTTGTTTCCACGAAAACCATTGCAAGCAGTTTTTGGAGCAGCTGCCAGTGTCGTTTGTTAGGTGGAACTACACCTTTACATGCAGCCACTGAGATTATTGGGGCCATTGGATATATGTTTTGGGGCACATGTAATGGCTTGAAAAACTGGAACATCATACTTCTTGCCTGTAAAACTTATTCTGTTGTGGCTTTTCTTGTTTCCGAGCTTCACAAGATGTGTGATATCCAGTGTGGGGTGTGATGATGTATCAAGGTTTTTTGCTCTTTGTGAACAACAGTGATTAAAGTCACAGAGTGGCCCAGAATATTTTTCAGCTTTTTAAACCACATATCAGAGTGATAGCCTAGTATTGGCCTGTCATTCTGATGTGAAGGGCATACTGAATTAGAAGCATAGAATCATTTATTTGTTTAGTTCTCTTTAGCTTGAACTTGCCGAGTTTTTCATCGCTTGTGCCCATGCTGAGTATGAGCATCTTTACTGTCCATTTGAGGAGTTGGCAAGCTCTCATCTGTGCATTGAAACAGGCTGCTCGCAATTTATTAAATGCTTTCTTCAACTGCGCAGGCCTGGGCACCACTCAGAGCAGGAGCAGCTCACCACCTCAACAGCAGACGCAAGCAGGGAGACGCCGTTTTGTGTGCCTCGAGTGTGGCTATGCCACAGCTTATCGATGGAACTTCACAATTCACATGAGGACGCATACCAAGGAGCGCCCCCATCGGTGCAGCCAATGCGGCAAGGACTTTTCACAGAGGATCCACCTGAAAAAGCACATTCGCGTCCACACGGGTGAGAAGCCATACCAGTGCATTCACTGCAGTAAGACATTTAGAACAGGAACTCATCTTACAAAGCATGTTCGCATCCACACGGGCGAGAGGCCATACCGGTGTGAGCTATGTCCCATGGCGTTTACGCAGAGTCAAAACCTAAAGAGCCATGCGCGAACCCACAAAAGTTCAAAATTTTTGTGTCGCTTTTGCCCTAGGGAATTCGTACGTAAGGGAAACCTGGTGTACCATGAAAAGACTTGTCACACTTGGCCATCCGCTCTTTCTTGAAGCCTTAGCGTGCCCTGCCAGTATTTGGTTGTGGAAGGACACTTTTGACGCTCTGGAACTCTTACCTTACATGCAGTCCTGTAAGCACACGGTCTCAAGCTTGCATTCATGCATTCTTTCCATCTATCTGTTGTACTCGTAACTTTGTCAGTATACGGTTTAACTTTTTTTAAAGAGGTTCTGAGAGGTGTTCTAATGAAGGTGCGGTATTTCCGGGATGTTAAAGAACGTCGCTGCATGAATATCCTTTGGTGAGAATTTTTAAAATGTGTTTTGTAGAGGCTAAGTAATCAGTAGTGAAAATTTGAATTGAAGAGTCTTCACGCCTTTCCCTCTCCTCTCGTCACTTTCCGGGCTCAAAGGTCAGCGCTCCTTCCTTGGGAGGGGCTGAGCTTTCTGGCTTCCCGAGCGATGCTGCTGACTGGCTGTGATCATTGTAGTTGCGTGACGCCTGAAAGAATCTAACCAGTAGCCATCTCTGAACAGAATTACGCAGGAGTCTGCGACAGAGGAGGGTGCAAGCATGAAAAAGTTGCCGAAAAGGACTGGCCAACTTTCACACATTTTTGTGGGTTCTCTGCAGCATTTACAAGTGTATTATTTGGCGCAGGGGTTCATTACTAGAGAATCTAGCGATTGAGCGAGTTTGGGTACTCTTCCAAGCTGTTTCAGAGCCCTTTTTAGGCAATTTGGAGATTCTATAACTGGATAGTGTTGTTTGGGCGTAGCAGTGACTTTTCCTGTTTAGCTGACTTTAACATCCAAGATCAACCAATCCAATCGGCCAGTGTCCAGCTGTGAGAAGAACATTTGAGTGATGGTTGCACCGGCGACACTCCCTCTCTTGAAAGACTTCACTTTCTCCAAAGCTTCAAGGTATGATTTTAAGTGGATGGTAGCTTCCTCAAGTTGTCCTCGGGGAGCACTTTGTAACCTTATTATACAACATTGTGCAGACAGTATGCATTGTGTGGATATCCCTGTTTAGTTGAGATGTTTTATCAAGATGATAAGTAACGATACTTTGACAAGCCAATGTTTTTGTAATATGCTATGTGGCTGTGTATTGCCATTTAAGATATTGTTACGGGGATGTTACGGCGGTAAGTCTATATTGGCGGCTGCTCTGAGATGGCCAGCACTCAGCTCAGAACCGAGCGCCCAGCTACCGACTGTCAACGTCGTCGTCGTTCAGCGCACCGCCACTTCTTCGTTCATGATTCGTCCACTTGTAACAATATGTATGGTGTGATAAAATATTCTTCTGAAAAATGTTAGTTTTCTGGTTGTGAAAGAAGTGCATTGGGCATGGATGTGTATTTAGTGTGCATTAAAGTATTTTTTCCACTACTCTTTTTCATCGTGTTTCTTGACTTATGTGTACAAGCAGCACATCGCAGGTTCTTTGTGCATTTTTGCCACAAAGGGCTGGACTTTTAATGCAAAACCATATAATGTGAGAGCATTACATGGTTCATCAGCAGCGAAGCCTGATGTCCACCAAAAAGTGGTCTCCCTAAACCTCATGACATCATCAGGGTATCACATGACCTAAGCAGTGTTGCATAAGATACTAGTGGGTGATCATAGGCAATGAAGCAGGCTAAATTAGATGAGACGGTAGTAGTTAGTGACTGTTATGGTGATGGTGGTAGTTTTGAAATGACATAAGATGTTACTAAATGATGAGGGTCATTAATGATAATTGCAATGATAAAGATGTTTAGGTTGAAGGTTAGGTCAAATACCTTTACAGTAAAGGCCTTTAGGTCAAACGATGCTCCCACATTTGTGGCCCATAAGGACCTTAAGTGCCCACGGTAACCTTTTTTCTGTTAAGCATAGAGATTTTACTAATTTTTTGTTTTGCTTGGCCTACTTTGAAAGATCGCAAGACATGTTGAAAAAATTGGTTTTTAAACACATCTTTATCGACTCTTGTCTCGTTTATTATGCTGTCCAGAAGTTTGGTTGCAGAACTCCACCAGGAAGCAAAAAAAAGTTGTTTCGGGAACTGTTTTGACACTGCATATCGCGGAAATTTTTCGAGTATATAAATATATATTTCGAGTATATAAATAAATATTTTCGAGTACATTTACATATGCCTTTTCTGCACCCTGGTTATGCAATACCTGCATGACTGCTGAGGTTTAGACTGTTTAAATGCTTTCTCATAATTTGTGAAGACTATATAGAGAGGTTAGTTATATTGAGACGAAGAAGACCAAGTTGGCAGTGGCACAGGACGGAGCACTTGCGCTAGGCCAGCGTCCAATAAATCGTCTCTTTGCCATCGGTCATCATGTCGCATTCTTCAGCTTGGCTGCCTTGTAACAATAATCTGCTTAACAGGTATGAGGGTCTTAGATTTGGAGCATATGAGTTTAGATATGAAAATTCTTTGTTCTGTGGATATATGCTTGATATGCTAGGGCTGCATGACTTATGGTTTGTAGCATTTCTGTACCCTGATCTGTGTTCCGCATATGCTTGTTCAATGCATGTTTGCCGCAACAGCTTGTGATGCTATGCGGATTTTACTTTTTTTACCCCTCAAACTGCCAGCCATTGGTAGAGCAAATACACCATTGTACTCAGCTGCATCTTTCTTCATGTCTAAATTGCAGAAAATATAAATTGGACTGCGAATATTTTTCAAATGGGCTCAGCAAGTTTTTTTTTCGGGCCTGTAAAATCCTCAGAGATGTTTACCATTATCTGACCAATATAACCAGTGTGTCCTTGCTGAGGCCTATGAAAATCTCAACTCCCTACGGCCCTCCCTAGGATACAGAAAGTGCGGCCAAAGCAACATTTGAGGAATGTCGTCGGGAGTTTCTTGCACTTCCTGTGGATATCCACATGAGACCTTTTCAAGATTTTGCAGTGACATGAGGGATTGCATGAAGCTTGTTTTTGTTTTAATGTCATTAGGAATGCCGTTCGAGATTAAAGCTCTGTTCAACTCTAATAATCTTTTTCCATATGTATTGTGACACACGGATAAACTGATGTGGTTAGCACTAGCAGTTCAAGTCTACCTTTTAGAACTTATAAAGATACTTTGTGGAAGTGGGTCATTAAGTTGTAGTGTTTTATGAATTGTGTGGGCTACCTTTAAACTGTACATGGAATGAAAAGGTAGAATGCCGGTGGACTTGAGAAGTGATTTGAGAATAGGTAATGATATCGCTCTTCTGCATTCAGACTACAGATTCGAGATATGTGGGGTATGTCCCCATATATCCGCACCCCACGACTCTGTGCAGCAGATATTCTGTCTCTGTATAAAACCTGTATCCAAAGGATAAAGAAATTAAAGCAGTCTCGCTCTTGCAATAAAATATGGCAATCATATGCTTGCTTTGAGCACACTTACTTTTCTTGATTCTTCAAGTGCATGTTAGAATCAAGGTACTATACGCCAAGATATTTGAAATTGCTTACTTGTTGTTTAGGCTCGTTATTTAAATACAAAGAAACATTGTCGTAGTTTAATTTTTTTTCCCCTAGAGCAGAACAAGTATAGTTAGTTTTCTGAATTTTAATGGAGAGGTTTTTGTTAGTGAACTACCCAAGAACTATTGCCAGCACTTCGTTTATTGTTGAGTTCGTTGTGTCTCTTGTAAATATTAAAGCAGCATCAACGGCATACTTCACTGCTTGGGAATATTTGGGACGGAAGGTCACTTACATATAGAGAGAAGAGAATTGGTCTCAGAACTTAGCCGTGGGGTACCCCAATCTTAGGCCTGCGCCTAAGATCATGTTATTCATTACAACATGCTGTACGTGGTTTGCAAGGGAACTATTGAAAAAAAATATTCCCTCGGAAGCCATACTCGCAGAGTTTATCAACTGGGACTGTATGATGAATTGCATCGAATGTGTTTTTAATATCTAAATACGCAACTATGGCAATCTTGTCGTTGAGAGCTCTATTCATCATTTGCATTAGAACAAGGACTGCGGATTCTGTTGATTTATGCGGTGTGAAGCCATGCTGCTAGAACATATAGTATTATACTTCTCTGTAAATTTCTTTGCGTATACAATGCATTTGTTCCAAAAACTATATCGATACCAAGGACCGAAATAGGCCTGTATTTACTCAGTTCCGACCGCTCTCCTTCTTTATGGATAGGCACGACTTTAGCTGCGTTTAGTCTTGGAGTATGTATTGAACATTATATACAGTGCATAAATAGGTGTAATAGGTAGATGGCTAATATGTCAATGCATCGACATATTAGCAATCCACCTATTACAACTATTTATGCATTGTATATACAACAGAGCAGACATGTAGTCTGATTATTTTTCCCGGGATTGTGGGACTGCACGCCACGGGTATCGCAGCTGTTCATTCGAACCACGTCGTCAGAATCTGAATTTCATAGTCGCTTGCACACCTCTCACGTAGGCACAACGGCAGGTATTACGATGAATGGACGACCCCATTTATGAGAACCGTCAGACTGCTTAGTTTCGGCTTTGTTGAGCTTCGTGCCTGCCCGCAGTGATGGCGGCTCAACCAGCTAACATTAACCAGCCACCAGTAACCAGCCGGCAATAACCAGCCAGCATCAGCCAGCCCAACCTAACCCATTTGAGCACAGTTTCGAACACTGATTGGCGCTTCGCTGGTGTCCCCCCCCCCCCCTTTTTCTTGCCACTTCAGTGTCGCTGATCCTTCGCTTCCGTCTGCGCGGTTCCATTCTTCCGGTGCACCGAAACTGCGCACTTGTCACGTTCCGTTTGCTGCTTGTGCGGTTAGGCGGTTGAGTATCCTCGCATGCAATGGTGCCGCTTGTGAGTGGTGTGACGCTGTACCGGTGAAGCTCCACCGCGTTGCACTGTGAAGGGTGCCAGGGAAGCACTTAAGACTTTGGAGTAGTTCTGCTCCAACGCGTGTGACTCTATGCATGAAATAAAACATTGATCGATACATAATAATTAGTCTTTGCCATGCTGTTCTCGTCTCAAAATCAAGTGACCGTTGCCTAGTTTTTCATAAGATATAAATTTACCGTGATGCAAACAGTTCTTTATGGTTATTTTTGGATCATTTGACAATTAGAACACTTTTGAAGTTCGATATAACTAGCCGTTACTGTATTTAAGTGTACTTTCGGCTTACCTTAATGGATATTGAGGCTTTATCGTTTTCTTGTTGTGAGTATAGTGTGTCACGCGGCATTAATTACAACCAAGCTGGACCATTTTCTTATCCTGAAAACTAGAATGTCTGATGTTTGTATTAAGGTCTCTGACCCTGCAGCAGCATGGTCCAAAGTGCATCACAATCTATTGACTGTATTGTCACTTGCAAAGTTGTCTAAGTATGATTTTTAGCACTTAACAGTGCCCCGTAATTGTGGGATGAGGTTTGCTCTTATGGGGATAAAACCTTTAGAATGTGCACAGTCATCAATATATGCTGGTCTAGGGAAGCACACAATCAATTTCTGAACATCAGTGAAGTGAAAAAAATCACCGGTGGTTTAGCTTGAAGTTAATCAGTAATTATCATGCGTTCGCGCTATTAGCCCTGGTTTTGCATCATTTATCTTGAGTTTCTTTGGTTTTGCTTTATGTGAAGTGCCTTATCTTGAATGATTTTTCATATTGTCGCGTAGTGGTGACTGCAATCCAGAGCGAAAATGGCGTCTAAACAAAACTCTATTGGGGCTGACTTGCGCCCACAATGGACTGAATCACTTGGTGGCGTAGCAACAAGCGTGCTTGGCGGTCACCAAACAGAATGCCCGCCGCTTTCGGCCGTGCTCAATCTAAAGCTGATAGCGAACTTTCGAGGTACGGCGTGGAAAGTTACTAGAACATTGTGGAACAACGTAGAATCAACGCCGCCTGGATGTGGTCAATCAGGACCCGTCTTGCAAACAAAGCGATAAAGCTGCGCGCCAGCAGCTTTGAAGGATGTACAAACAGTACACATATTTGCGGCAATATGATGCAAGTTTGTGTGAACCCTTTGAAAATCACTTTACACGTAACATATGCAAATACCTCCGAAAGTAGATGATTGGACAGCCACTGCCGTAGCTCAGTTGGTAGAGCACCATCCGCTAAATTCGGAGGTTTTGGGTTCAGTTCCCACCGGCAGCATGTTCTTCTACTTTCTAGTCATTTTATCTTCCAGTCATAATTACGCGACTAATTTCCCATTTATTACCTCCACAAATTTAACAAATGAAAAAAATGGAATTGGAAACATTCCCTTATTCTTTCCATGGTCTCCGCGACTGTTGGCTTTCTTAATTTATATGTTGTAATGAGTTCCTCATTTTCCTACCCTTGTCAGCTCAGTAGCTTAAAGAGAGCTTCGGTTCTGGCAATTTAGATGCCATAAGTAGCATATATAGAAGCGTTCTCGGACAACTTACATTCTCGTCATTGGACGACATTCCACTTGACACTGGCGCTACAGAAGAAGATGCCGTTGGTGAATGCTCTCAAAGTTAGGTTACACGCAACATAAATACCCTCGAAAGTAGACTGGACAGCCATCGCCGTAGTTGAGTTGGTAGAGCACCATTCGCGAAATTCGGAGGCTCGGATCCCACAGGCAGCATGTAGTGGTTTACAGCGGCAGATCTTAAGCACCTGGTCCTGGGTTTTGCGTTGTCATAGAAGGAATGTTATGTTGCAGTCGTTGGCATAACTGGTTGGTGCGTTGCCATGGGAACCATCCGGGGGTCGGCTATCATGGAAGGAGGAGGGTATTGTGAGAGTGGGGGAATCTTCAACCGGAGGATGGTTAGGGAGGGCATGTCAACATCATGGACAGGTGGGTGGATGGTTCCTTCAGAAACCAGCTGGAGGGTAGTGACCATGGAAGGAGGGTTGCCATAGAAAAAGCAGGGTATGGCGAGAGCGTAGAAAGGTGTAACAGTTGGGTGGTTACGTCGTGAACTGTCCGGAAGGTTTGGTGTGGTTCATGGGGTTTAACATCCCAAAGCAATTCAGGCTATGAGGGACACCGTAGTGGAGGGCTCCAGTAATTTGGACCACCTGGGGTTCTTTAACGTGCACTGACATCGCATAGCACACAGCCCTCTAGCATTTCCCTTCCATCGAAATACGACCGCCGCGGCCAGGATCGAATCCGCGTGTTTCGGGCCAGCAGCCGAGCACCTTAACCACTGGCTCAGCCACCGCGGCGGCCCGTCCAGAAGGTGGTTACCTTTAAAGCAGGCGGGTGTGCCGAGAGCGGAGGAATCCCCAACCGGATGATAGTTACCGTGGTACGAGGAGGGTATGGCGAGAGCGTAAGGAGGCGCAACTGGTAGATGGTTGCCATGGAAACCACCTGGAGTGTAGCTACCCCTGGAAAGAGAAGGATGGCGGGAGCGTAAAGGAGTTCACACTAGCGGGAAACTTCCCGCAGCGGCACAGCGTCAACGTCGACGCTGCGTCGCAGCTCCTCGGAATGACGCTCACACTGCGCGCGTTTTCTCGCTGCGGTTGTCTTGGAATGTGGAGAGAGGAGGCGCTGAGGGAGGACCCGAACGAGCAGAAAGAGAAGGGGATAGTCACGTGACACCAGAGAAGACTGGAAAGCGCGCCCTTTTTCCGCGTCGTCTTGATCGTCTGCTAGCTCTCCTCCCGTCGCCCTTTTCGTCACGAGGATGGCTGGTACTAACGATGAGCTGTTGGCTACGGTAAACGTACTTATACTTGTTTGTTCGCTGCTTCTGCACCGTCTCAAGTCGCGTGTTCATGCTGGCAAAGCAACCGCCGAGTGCCCGGCAGCACGCGCGCAGCCTCTGTCGACGGGGTCACTGAACTGGGACCGACGTCACGGTTCACGGTCGGCGCCCATTGGCTGTTCTCGTCAGCGGCACGGGAAAAACAGCTACCGGACCCATCGCTCTGCCGGACGGCACAGCAGGCTGTCTGCGCGAGAAAAACCGGCTTGTGCGGGAAGTGGCGCGCGGAAAACGTTCTGCGTTGCGCGTTTTCCAGCTAGTGTGAGCGCGCCTTAAGAAGGCACGAATTGTGAGTGGTTCCCGCGGGAACCAACCGGCGGGTAGTTGCCGTGGAAGTAGGAGGGTGTGGAAAAGTGTAGGAAGGCGTAAACACAGGGGTGGCTACCATGGGAACCGCCCCGAAGGGTTTACGGAAGGGTTTAACGTCCCAAAGCGACTCAGGCTATGAGGGATGCCGTAGTGAAGAGCTCCGGAAATTTCCACCACCTGGGATTCTTTAACGTGCACTGACATCGCATAGGCACGGGCCTCTAGAATTTCGCCCCCCATCGAAATTCGAGGGCCGTGGTCGGGATCGAACCCGCGTCTTTCGGGTCAGCAGCCGACCGCCATAACAACTGATCAAGCCACCGAAGCTGGTTACCACAGAATGAGGAGGATGTGGCGATAGCATAGGAATTAACTTGATGATTACCGCGGAAGGAGGAATGTACGTATGGCGAGAGCGTAAGACGCAAGTGGAGGGTGGTTGCCACGGGACCCACCCTAAGGGTACTTACCCTGGAAGAAGGAGGGTTACCGTAGAAGAGCGTAGGAACGCGTGACCGGAGGTGTTTACCATCCACCATTGAAGGAGGACGGAGATGATGGCGAAAAGGAAGGTATGTAGCACGGGGACCATATACGGCAGCCGCCTGATATTAGGGTTTTCTGCTTCAAGAAGCGCCCCCTTTAAGCACGAATGAAAGCATAGAACACCCTTCCGGGCTGGGTGCAAGGGCGCGAGATATAGACACCTGAAGACTCACGTGAAGGTGCTTTCGTTTTACAGTACGTGTACAAACGTGTAGGCAGCACGTGGAAGGAGCATGTATTGCTGTCGTCATAACAGGCAAACCAAGCACTTATTGAACTAACTAGTTGCTTGCTTTTTGTAATGGCTAGCTGCGTTCTTTAGCGCAAACCATAAAAATGGCGAGCACCTTCTTAAGCGATCGGCACCTGAAGACTATAAATCAATCGTTATTAATACAACTGAGAGCGATCATAAAATGGGCGTAACTAACTATACGATCCATATATATTCTATGGTTCAACAAAACACGTTTATGAGCTTGGTTCGTGTTATTGAGGCAAATTAACAGGGGAAAAATAAATAGGAGCCACGAAGATAGCGACTGTGCCATTTGGCTCTTTGGGGCGTGTCTCTCTTCTTCCCAGCTCATTTACCATTCATCAACATAGGTTAGTTCATTCAGTCTGTCTTAAACACATATCAGAGTGCCAAAGGGTGTGACTGCGTGACTTACGCACCGATCAAAGCCCCCGTGAGGGCGCAGTATTTTACAACCTGAAAATGTTCAAAAATTTCATTAACCTTGCCTTTCTTATTCTCTTACTTTGGAAGGAGAACGCCGCGGGCGGTATCGAACCCAATACTTGGTTGAATTGAGCTGGTAGCGAGGAAAAGAACGATGCAGGTGCCCGCTCTGTGTGAATGCCTGAACCATGCTGTGAGGGAAGGGTTGAAGGGGATGAAAGGAAGGAGGGAGAAAGAACTGTAGATCGTTCCGCAGTAAAGGTCTCCGGAAGTGACAGTCGTGTGTATACCTGGCGGCCACGTGTCTGTGAACAAATTTGCGGGATCCAATGTGCTCAGCTGCAGAGAGCCACAGTCTCTTAGCATCCACTGAGGGCAGAGATTAAAAAGGAAACCTGAAGAGGCTTTTTCTTGTTATCTCATTTGTCTGAGGCTGGCTCCTGCTGGTTTATAGTTTATGGGGGTTTAATGTCCCAAAGCAACTCAGGCTATGAGGGACGCCGTAGTGCACGGCTTCGGATAATTTCACTACCTGAGGATCTTTAATGTGCACTGACATCGCACAGTACACGAGCCTCTAGCATTTCGCCTCCATCGAAATGCGACTGCCGCGGCGGGATCGAACCCGCGTCTTTCGGGTCAGCAGCCGAGCGCCATAACCACTGAGCCACCGCGGCTGGCGCTTGCCCTTTCCGATTGCTCAACATTTATGTTTCTCTTTGTAACCGCGTTGGGGTCCCAGCGCACGTTTGCCCGATAATCATCTCACCCTGACCTCCATAACTCAACACCGCACGCTTCGGCGAGAAAACGTGATTTCAGCACCGCCCTCTGACGAAGTAGCACCAGCAAGAAATCCGATCTCTCATGCAGCACTCTTGTCTCCAGGAAATGGCTCTGCGGTTAAAGGTGCTGGGGCGACCCCCGGAAAAGGGAACATCGCCCCAGATTCCCTAGCAGTATGGCGAACGTTGATATCTAAGAGAGTGGAGGAAAGATTATATAGATGGAAATAACCAGGGATAAGCTGTAAAACCGAACATCCGTTCTATTTTCTCTTTTCTTTTTAAGCATGGATAACCTACTATCTAAGGTCGACACCTTCGCTGATTTTGGTTTATGTGCATTCCGCACAGAAGAAATCACACTCAGAGACTAAGAAGGAAAACGGGTGGCTAATAATTGTTTTTTTGGGGGAAAGGAAATGGCGCAATATCTGTCTCATATATCGTTGGACACCTGAACCGCGCCGTAAGGGAAGGGATAAGAGAGGGAGTGAAAGAAGAAAGGAAGAATTAGGTGCCGTAGTGGAGGGCTCCGGAATAATTTCGACCACCTGGGGATCTTTAACGTGCGCTGACATCGCACAGCACACGGGCGCCTTAGCGTTTTTCCTCCATAAAAACGCAGCCGGGTGGCTGAAGGCTTAGCTTTTCTGTCTAACTGGTGTCCAAGTTAATCCGGATTGATTTTTCTTTCTAAAATTTTGCTGGCTTGAATAGATGTTCGGTTATACCTTACATGCCCAATCCCGCTAATGGATTTGAATATATGCGAGGGCAAACGAATAACCAGATTCTAGCCCAGCTCAGAACCATGTGTTCAGCAAAGATGATAAAGAGAATAAGCAAAACCGCAGCTGTATTCCAAACTTAGAGAGCAGCGACACGGGACGTGTAGACAGGTACGCGAAACATGACCCGAGGCTTAGTGATCAGCTAAAGACGTATTAGATGAATGTTTCATATCTACTACCCTAAAAATCACGGTTAACCGGGACGCGGGAGCAACCTACCCAATGACATGTTTGCTTCTTACAGCAGTATAAGACTATAATCATTTTAAATTCTATTCTTCCTTGATTGAGAGCTTATAATGTTCTATTATTTTTTTTGATAGCGTTGTTGCCTCTGGGCATAAGGGGGGTTGGGAAGAAAAGAGAAAGTAAAGAGTAGGTGGGTGTTAAATAAAGCAGGAAATGTGGGCCGATCTAATGAATGCGAGGAGGGAGCGGTGATGTGGCCCCTGCGTCCAATCAATATATGAAGACGGGTTGTCTGGGTGGAAACCCGCTGCTGCCAGGTGGCGAATTCTAGTTGGCTTCAGTGCCGGGCAGACCCACAACAAGTGGTGAATGTCAGTCTCAGTGTCTTGCGAGTTGCAGACTGCACATCCTAGGCGGGGATATAAATGGCGAAATTGAGGCAACGTCCGAGTTGCGGTAGGGGAGAGGGCAACCCCGACCCGGATCCTCCTGAGCACGACCTCCTCTGCACGGGTAAAGCCTGTTTCACATGGTGCGACGGGAACGAAAAATTACGGCCCGGTCGCACTGCCGTTGCAACGGTAATCGCAGCCGCCGTTTCACATGCCAACGATTTCTGTCGGTGCCGTCGGCACCCTAGCGTTGGTGCGGCCTTTCAGTGGACGAAAATTCATCGGCCTCAGTAAATGTCAAACATCGTGGCAGGCGTTGATTTCGTAATCATGAGTAATAATATTGAGCCGTGATGTATTATTAAGTTCAATAAGACGTTTTAGAGATATTCCTGTCATGTCGCTGAACTCCTATTGGCTGACTACTGTGGCCATCGCTGCGACCGCACCGACGCTGCGACAGTGCGACCAACTTGTTGAAAGTCTGTCGCAGTGGCCCTGCGACGAGAACGACGCGCATTTCTGTCGCACAGCGGCAGAAATCGCACTGCGCTGCGGCAACAATCGCATCATGTGAAACGGCCTTAAGACCGCGGGGGAGGGTTATCGCACACGGAGGGACGAGAGCACTTGTGCGGCGCCGGAATAACTTGCTGTTTATGACGCTGGACAAAGTATAATTAATCCGAATATATAGGTTTCCAAAAGCTTCCCTCCTCGCCTCATTTTTTTTCTTTCTTTTTCTCGTTTTATCTTCAACACTGCTCACAACACCTCGTGTAGCCGCCGAACGCTGGGGATTGCATTTAAAGCTCCACATTTTTGTAGCCCCGCAAATTGAGTAGGGAGCTAATTAAAACTCAATGAATACAGGATTCAATGCAGCTTTCTTTTATTTCTACGTGATTGATTCGGGTAAGCTGAGGTGAACATTTCTACCATCCCGTTGTCAGCCCACTCATCCCTATCTTAGATGACCTTCAGTTAACCGAGCTGCCACGCACCAGCTAAGCTCGAAGCCTCGTTCATACACGGCTGCAGCGGGTATTGCGTGGCCTCGACAGAACCTACCCGCTCCGGATGCCCTCTTCCCCTTTCCGAGCCCCATATTTCCTTTCTCCCCCGAACGGCACGCGACCCAAGGCTAGCTACCAGACAAAGCCAAGGCCATCCTTTCTTGCTTACTGCGCTGGCATCACCCCTCCACAGCCTTTAAGCGATGGGGGCAATCGAGCGAGCAATAAGGAAGACAGGGTCTGGGAACGCTGGCGTCGCGACGGCCCGACGTATACCTCCTGTCTAGCCCCTCATTCCCTGAACATGAGCGTTTCCCGCAGCATGGTGAATCCGCCGCGCAGCTTCCGCTGATGGCACTTTCCACGCCAGCGAAGCCATCGAGGACATATGACACACCCCTGGGAGCCGTCACCGCAGTCTCGTCAATAACCTCTCGATCGTCGAGGGTCGCTGTGCGGCGTAATTGTGCGTCGCGACGGGCGCGTTCAGGCGATGTAGCTTTTCTATCGGCCTCAGTAGGCTTATTAGTGCTAGATTGCTGCAGTAACACACCCAATTACTGGCATTTCGGCCTTATCATTCATATATTTTGTGCAGCGCAAGCTGCATCAACAATGTCCACTTCGCGAGTTAAATGCAACACCAACTTGGTCTTTCGGCAAGTGGGAACCATTTCCAGTAAAAAAATATTTCCCAGCTCATAACACTGGGATTATCTTATCGTTAGATGTAAGCCTATAGTAATAAGTATTAGTCTGTGAAAGGAATATAAAAAAATAATAGGTATCCAAGCGGTGGTGTTAAGGGAATAGATCTACATTGGGAAAGTATACAGACCGCAGATACCCAGACCACGAGCGCTTAGTAACTAGAGTCGAATATAACTCAAGACTGAAGCAGCGTATGCCGCACAAAGGAGACCCTCCAGCCAATGGCGCCGACCGGTTGCTGTGATGTCGCCGTTAATGCACTTAACTTATGGCTCATCCCCTTGCACCTGAAAGGCGCCCGCGGTGTCTGGCTAGCCGGCGCAAGACGTGATAGACGGTTTTAGCTGTGCGTACGCAGGAAGCTTGCGTGCACATCTCTTATTGCGTTGCGTACGCTGTGAATAGTGTAAACACGAGACGTTTAGTTGGCCGTGCTGTAGCGTCGCTCAAGCAAACGCGTAAACAGTAGCGCCATCTAGTGACAAGACGTCAAAGCACATCAATGCTCGGTTGAAGAACATTTTATCCGTGATTGTTGATAACTATGGTGAGTGCATTGCGAGCCTTTTTTTGTTCTAAGGAGAACAACCATGTAAACCGAAGAAAATGTAAGAACTGACTAAAAGCTAGAAAACTGCTTCGCCAGGTGTCGTTGCTACGAGGAAAACACACTGGCTGCGTTCCAATAGTCCCAAGTAGACGGCTACTTAGACGTCTAGCCGGACAGCCGCCATCTTGGGACGCGTTCCATTTCTCGGCGAAGCAGTCTCATAAGACTGCTTCGCCGAAGTCCACATCGATGCAGGCTAACTTGCTGTCTAAAGATGGCGGAGCTGATGGCGGAGCTGAAGATCCGGCATCTGACGATGCCGGATCTTAATACCTTGATTTTAGAGAATACTCGTCGCTGTCGTTGGTTTCCTCGACGGGCGTTAAGACGGCTGGCGTGACGGTTAACAAATGTGTTCTTCTCTTGCTGTGTTAGTGGCATCAACTCTTTCGCGTGCATTATTTTTTATCTCTACACTCTCAGAACAAATACACCGGCATGTTGCGAATTGATTTTAGTCTTTGCAGGATTAAAGATCGCTGCTGTATTTAGGTCTCTCGCTGTCTCCGAGTGCCACGTACGGCAGACAGCAGGTTTAATGTCACGTATGTGTTTTCCTGTTGCAGTGTATATTAGCCGTATCGCATTTCGCGCATACTGATTACAGTCTTTCGTATTCTTTCTTATGTTTACAGGACCGTCTGGACGAGCACGTTCGAGGAGCATGTACAGTTTAGCATCAATAATAAAAGAATAATCGCATATCTCTTTAGCGTCGTCTTTGGAGAGCGGCCCCGTCTGCTACAAGTAGACTAACCGATAGGCACATCCACCAGTCCGGTTTACGCGCAAAGTCATTGCAGGAGAAATGTGTAAACTTGTTGAAAACACGTTTTTAATTATCGTTATTGCTCAGTTTGTGAAAAATAGTAGTACAACTGTTCATAAGCTTTAGTTACATTATTATGCCGCGAGGCGGCGTGAGCAGTAGACAAGTTCCAATACATAGACATGTAGACTGCTTCCTAGACGTCACACTAGACATCTTGTTAGACGTCTAGAGTATTGGAACGCAGCCACTGGCTGCGTTCCAATAGTCCCAAGTAGACGGCTACTTAGACGTCTAGCCGGACAGCCGCCATCTTGGGACGCGTTCCATTTCTCGGCGAAGCAGTCTCATAAGACTGCTTCGCCGAAGTCCACATCGATGCAGGCTAACTTGCTGTCTAAAGATGGCGGAGCTGATGTACGCGGATGAGCGAGTCGTGCTCTTGCGGGCGTCGGACTGTACACGGAGTATAGGAAAGGAAAATGCCACTCCATTATATTATTTGGTGCGCAAACTAGTGGCTAATTAATCTTCGTGGGCATGCGATTCCTAGCAGTGAATCACGCAGGAGAAAATCGTGCAGTTGAGAGCTTTGCTACAGCAGCGGACGCTGTAGGTCTGTTTATGTGATCTGGCATTTGACGATGCCGGATCTTAATTAGCACCTTGATTTTAGAGAATACTCGTCGCTATCGTTGGTTTCCTCGACGGGCGTTAAGACGGCTGGCGTGACGGTTAATAAATGTGTTCTGTTGCTGTATTAGTTGCATCAACTCTTTCGCGTGCATTCCTTTTTATCTCTACACTCTCAGAACAAATACACCGGCATGTTGCGAATTGATTTTAGTCTTTGCAGGATTAAAGATCGCTGCTGTATTTAGGTCTCTCGCTGTCTCCGAGTGCCACGTACGGCAGACAGCAGGTTTAATGTCACGTATGTGTTTTCCTGTTGCAGTGTATATTAGCCGTATCGCATTTCGCGCATACTGATTACAGTCTTTCGTATTCTTTCTTATGTTTACAGGGCCGTTTGGACGAGCACGTTCGAGGAGCATGTACAGTTTAGCATCAATAATAAAAGAATAATCGCATATCTCTTTAGCGTCGTCTTTGGAGAGCGGCCCCGTCTGCTACAAGTAGACTAACCGATAGGCACATCCACCAGTCCGGTTTACGCGCAAAGTCATTGCAGGAGAAATGTGTAAACTTGTTGAAAACACGTTTTTAATTATCGTTATTGCTCAGTTTGTGAAAAATAGTAGTACAACTGTTCATAAGCTTTAGTTACATTATTATGCCGCGAGGCGGCGTGAGCAGTAGACAAGTTCCAATACATAGACATGTAGACTGCTTCCTAGACGTCACACTAGACATCTTGTTAGACGTCTAGAGTATTGGAACGCAGCCACTGGCTGCGTTCCAATAGTCCCAAGTAGACGGCTACTTAGACGTCTAGCCGGACAGCCGCCATCTTGGGACGCGTTCCATTTCTCGGCGAAGCAGTCTCATAAGACTGCTTCGCCGAAGTCCACATCGATGCAGGCTAACTTGCTGTCTAAAGATGGCGGAGCTGATGTACGCGGATGAGCGAGTCGTGCTCTTGCGGGCGTCGGACTGTACACGGAGTATAGGAAAGGAGAAATGTGAGTCATTCCATTATGTTATTTGGTACGCAAACTTGTGGCTAATTAATCTTCGTGGACGTGCGATTCCTAGCAGTGAATCACGCAGGAGAAAATCGTGCACTTGAGAGCTTTGCTACAGCAGCGGACGCTGTAGGTCTGTTTACGTGATCCGGCATCTGACGATGCCGGATCTTAATACCTTGATTTTAGAGAATACTCGTCGCTGTCGTTGGTTTCCTCGACGGGCGTTAAGACGGCTGGCGTGACGGTTAACAAATGTGTTCTTCTCTTGCTGTGTTAGTGGCATCAACTCTTTCGCGTGCATTATTTTTTATCTCTACACTCTCAGAACAAATACACCGGCATGTTGCGAATTGATTTTAGTCTTTGCAGGATTAAAGTTCGCTGCTGTATTTAGGTCTCTTGCTGTCTCCGAGTGCCATTTACGGCAGACAGCAGGTTTAATGTCACGTATGTGTTTTCCTGTTGCAGTGTATATTAGCCGTATCGCATTTCGCGCATATTGATTACAGTCTTTCGTATTCTTTCTTATGTTTACAGGGCCGTTTGGACGAGCACGTTCGAGGAGCATGTACAGTTTAGCATCAATAATAAAAGAATAATCGCATATCTCTTTAGCGTCGTCTTTGGAGAGCGGCCCCGTCTGCTACAAGTAGACTAACCGATAGGCACATCCACCAGTCCGGTTTACGCGCAAAGTCATTGCAGGAGAAATGTGTAAACTTGTTGAAAACACGTTTTTAATTATCGTTATTGCTCAGTTTGTGAAAAATAGTAGTACAACTGTTCATAAGCTTTAGTTGCATTATTATGCCGCGAGGCGGCGTGAGCAGTAGACAAGTTCCAATACATGGACATGTAGACTGCTTCCTAGACGTCACACTAGACGTCTTGTTAGACGTCTAGAGTATTGGAACGCAGCCACTGCTAAGGTGGCTGGAATGGGAAGGTGTGAAAACCGGCCGGGGAAGCATGGCCCCGCAGCGCGCTGATGCCGTGTGGCGGCGCTCACGGCAGGGTTGAGGGAGGCGTTCTGACGGCAGTGAAGGCAGACAGGCGGGTGCAGGTGGAGGCTCAGTCGGGGAAGTGCATGGTGGATGCAATGGCCAGAGCCCGGGAGGTGGTGGTGGGCAGCATGGATGGCGAACACCTTGTCGTCATCCATGCTGGTCTCAATGATGTACTGCAGGGGAGGAGCCAGAATCTTGAGACGCAGTTGGAGGTGGGGATGCGTAGGCTTAGAGAGGCCTCTAGGAGTGTGCATGTGACCATATGCACAATCCCAGAGGTCCAGAGGCAGGCTCGCGAAACGGGGAGGAGGGTCGTTGAGGCTAATCGGGTAATTATGCTATTGAGTCAACGACTAAGATACGAGGTGATGGAGGTCAACAGGGAAGTGTACGAGGTTAGGCCCCACCCTTTTGCACAGGATGGCATCCACTACGGTGGTGCCACTGGCAAGAAGGTGGGTAGTAGGATAGGTCGCCAAGCAACAGCTCTTTTGGGGGACCCAGAGCTCTGAAGGAACCAGTGTAGAGAAGGAAGAATTAAGATCAAACGGACAATGGAACCATAGGGGAAGAAAGAGATGCAAGCGCCAGGGCCAAGTTAATTCAGATATAGGTTTCATTAACATGCAAGGTGGCAGAAATAGACTGAAATGGGAGGAAATAGAAGAACAGTTAAGACAGGAGGAATTAATGGTATATGGTTTAGTGGAAACATATCTTAGAGACATGAAGCAACACCCTGCAACCCAGACTACGCATGGGAATATTGCAATAGAACAGAGGGCAGCAGAAAGGGAGGTGGAATTGGGGCATTCATTCATAAAAGTATGAATTTTCAAAGGGTTAGACTGGGATGCAGGGAACATTATGGCTAAAAGGAACAATGGCAGGCAAGCAAACCTTGGCTTTGTATACCTGTGGACAGGGGTTAATGCTAAAGAGGAAAACAGGAAAATGTTAGAATGTATTGCAAGCGACATTGATGTGATGAGGAGGACAGGGCGAGATAATTATATTAGGCGACATGAATGCACACATATAAGACCTGGATGGGTACACGGATTCGACAGGAAGCATGCTGCAGGACATGTGTGACAGGCGTGATTTAGTTGTATGCAACAGCACCGAGAAGTGTGAAGGGCTCATAACATGGGAGGCGGGGAGTCTGCACACGACGATAGATTATGCACTAATGTCACAGAGGATGTATAATAGATTAGGGGTAATGAACATAGATGAAGATGGTTCCAGAAGTCTAGGTAGTGACCACAAGCATATCAAGTTGAGCTTCAGAAGAAAAAGCAATGTAGGACTGAAGCGAGATGAACAATCAGGGGGGAATTTTTACTCAGAAAAGCAATTCGAAGGAGCAGCCAAACAAATCGAGAAAGTAATTTTTGAGGATAGTGAAACAGAATGGTCTTATACCAAATTAACTCGATTACTGGAGCTAGAGCTAGCTAAGGTGCGAGTAAAGCTAAAAGGGAAAAGATGCAAACCCAAGAGTTGGTGGGATGAGGAGGTCAAGAGGGCAATAGAAAAGCACAAGGAAGCGTCCAGGGAACACAGATATTCCAAGAAGAGGGGGGAACCAAAACCTGAAGTAGACAGAAAATGGGATACCTTCATAAAGTGTAGAAGGGACGCATCCTATTTGATTAATGAGAAAATTAGAAGAAAGGGCGCCCAATGGATGTCAAAAGTAAATAAAAAGGATAGAAAAGCAGCCCAAAAATTCTGGAAACGTCTAAATGCAATGAGTAATAAAACTACGCTAGAACAAAGGTTTATTGTTACAGATGAGGGTATTCGACTAGAAGGGGATGAAGCAATAAAACACATAGGAACAAGGATGACGGAAAAATTTTCAGCAAAGCACGTGGTACATAATTTATCGAAGGAGGATAGACCGGTTACAGCAATAGCTTCACTTGAGCAAGGAGAGTGGGAAAGGGCAGAGAAGAAGGTTCCTAGTGGCACATCAACAGGACCAGATGGTATCCCGATTACGTTGATAAAGTTAGGGCCAAAATCCAAGCAAACATTAACACAGGTAGTGAACAAAATGATAGCGGATGAGAAAGTCCCCGTTGAATGGCGATTAAGTAGAATGAACATGATATATAAGGGAAAGGTGGACAAACCAGACGTAAGTAATTATCGCCCCATAACAGTGACATCTGTGGTTTACAGGGTGGTGATGCAAATTATAAAAGATAGACTGCAGGCTTGGGTGGAGAACGAGGGGGTGTTAGGGGAACTACAGAATGGGTTCCGGAAACAAAGGGGGTTGGAGGACAATCTATTTTCATTGACACAGTGTATAGAAATTGCGGAAAAGGAACATAGGCCCTTATCGCTAGCATTTCTGGATATTAGGGGATCCTATGACAACGTTACCCAGGAGCATTTGTGGGACATACTGGGCACATTGGATGTGGAAAATGGAGTAATTAATCATTTAAAAGATAAATATAGAGGTAACAGAGTGCTCATAAAATGGGGAAAAAATGTATCAGGGCCTGTAGAGATACAGCGGGGGCTTAGACAAGGATGTCCTCTGTCCCCTTTGTTGTTCATGTTGTACCTGCAAGGGTTGGAGACCAAGCTAAAGGGGAGCGGACTAGGCTTCAACCTATCTTTTTTCAAGCAAGGGGAATTGATTAAACAGACATTACCGGGACTAATGTACGCGGACGATATAGTGATAATGGCTGACAACAAGGAAGACCTGCAGAAGTTGTTAGACATATGCAGTACAGAGGGAGATAGATTAGGCTTTAAGTATAGTAAGGAAAAATCTGAAGTCATGATATTTAATGAAGAGGGCGGCGAGCATAGAATACAGGAGTTCGTGCTAAAAGTAGTGAATGAGTACAAGTATCTTGGGGTGTGGATAAATAACAGTGTTGAGTATCTGACAGAGCATGAAAAATATGTAATGAATAAAGCTAGTAGGAATGCAGCTGTCATGAAAAATAGGGCATTGTGGAATTACAATAGGTATGAGGTGGTAAGAGGGATCTGGAAAGGGGTGATGGTCCCTAGCCTGACCTTCGGTAATGCGGTCCTGTGTATGAGGCCAGATGTTCAAGCAAGGCTGGAAATTAGGCAACGGGGAGTAGGGAGGTTAGCTTTGGGAGCACATGGCAATACACCAAATCAGGGGGTACAGGGTGATATGGGATGGGCGTCTTTCGAGAGCAGAGAGGCTAGCAGTAAGATAGCATTTGAGGAACGATTGAGAAAGATGAAGGAGAAGCTGTGGGCTAGGAAAGTTTTCAGATACCTGTATATAAAGAATGTTGACACGAAATGGAGAAAGCGAACTAGAAAATTGACAAGCAAATATCTGGACAGCATTAAGGGGGAAAATCAGCAATTATCGGTTAAGAAAAAGGTTAAAAAACAGAGAGAGCTTTGTGGAAAACAGGGATGCTGACGAAATCGGCACTGGGAATATACCGGACGTTTAAACAGGAAGTTGTCACAGAAAATATCTATGATAATTGTAGGGGAAGCTCTTTGTTGTTTGAGGCCAGGACTGGAGTTTTGCGGACTAAGACGTATAGAGTCAGGTACCATGAGATAGACACTTTGTGCATTGCGTGCGGAGAGGAGGAGGAAACGGCTGAACACTTGATACTCTCCTCTAAAGGGCTTCACCCTACAGTGCAAGGCAGCGGGGCTGACTTACCCAAGGCATTGGGGTTTAGGGATAGTGAAGGGAAAGCGGATTTTAAGAGGTTAGAAGTAACCAAGCGAAAGTTATCTGATTGGTGGCTAAAAGAAAGACAGGAGTAAAATTTCACAAGACATGGCTAGCTGGCTTGAGCCACCGCCCGACGTAAAGGGTTCAGCCGTATCCATCCATCCATCCGGCAAGGCGTGCAGCCGGAATGCGCGCATGGCGTAGGCAAAATTTTTACCACTGAAGCGTAAATGAGCCCGTTTCGCCCACCTGGGGATCTTTAACGTGCGATGTCAGTGCACGTTAAAGATCCCCAGGTGGTCGAAATTATTCCGGAGCCCTGTACTACGGCACCTCTTTCTTCCTTTCTTCTTTCACTCCCTCCTTTATCCCTACCCTTACGGCGCGGTTCAGGTGTCCAACGATATATGAGACAGATACTGGGCCGTTTCTTTTCCCCAAAAACCAATTATTATTATTAGCCCGTTTCGCTTATCGCGCGTTTTTTGGAGTTTCAGAGAATTAATCTTTACTATAAAATGATGTTTCGTCAACTCGTATCATTATTCACGTGGAATATGCTGCTTCACTTTCCGAGTTTGCATTGCATAGCTGGACTGAAGCGCGTATTGTGCGTGCACATTTCGAGACGCTGCATGCCGAGGATGTGAGGGACGCCGTTAATGCCGCTGTGCAAGGCTTCGGAGTAATTTCAACCACCTGGTTTTTTTTTTTAACGTGCACTTACTCTTTGCGTTGCGCCGCCATCGAAACGCAGCCACTACGGCGAGAAGAGCAGCCAGGTTGTAATGCGCGCCGTAGGACCTGAAAACTGCAGTCGCACATTGGCTGAAGGCGGAAATGAAGATTGGTTTTCGGGAAAAGTAAATGGCGCAGTATCTGTCTCATATATCATTGGACACCTGAACCGCGCCGTAAAGGAAAGGATAACGGAGGGCGTGAAAGAGGTGCCCGGAGAGCTCCGAGTTAATTTCGACCACCTGGGAATCCTTAACTGACATCGCACAGCACACAGGCACCTTTTCCGTTTCCGTTCTTTAACTTCGCCTTAGCGTTTCGCCTCCATCGAAACGCTGCCGCCGCGGTCGGGTTCGAACCCGGATACTCCGGCTCAGTAGCCGAGCGCCCTAACCACTGTGCCACCGCGGCGGGTAGGTTGAAGGCGCCGCAACGCACAAAGCAGTTTTTGTAGGCGCTTGCGAACATGTAGCATGTATGCCATCTTGACACTCGTGTAAGCAATCTCCGACGATTCTAGACAGTGAAGCAACACATCTGGCCATGAAATCGTTTATCCACAAGTGAGGGGAAAAACTTTTCAGAATTTGATGGACAACACACAAGGTTTCAGTGTTTTCCGTTTCTTCTCATTATCCTCCCGATTTATACCTTTAAGGAAAAAATTAATCCTTATGAGGCATTAAAAACGTACCACTGATGCTGTCAGCGCAACAGAATGTCCAGAACAGCTAATTTTTGGCACATCGCCAATTGACTGTAGGACATTCTGCCGCAGCATTTTGGCTGAACGCATGTGCACGATCGTTTTCAAAGACGTTGACAAGATTGTAAAATGATACTGACGGCCTTGTCGGCACTTGGGATCGCTCGAGACCATTTGGCAAACATTTCCTAGCAGACAGGGCAGGGAGACTTTTTTGTTTTTCTGTATTCCGTGTTTTTCTGTATCCGGCGCAAAGCACCAACGCTCCGTCTCCTTTTTTTTTTTGCAATTGAACGCATCTCGCCTTCGGATGAGAAAACGCTCCAACAGACACTCCAACAGCCACCTTATGCCCCCCCCCCCCCCCCTTACTCCCTATCCGCCTCCTCTCACATAACTCTTTAATCCCTCTCCTTCGCTCAGCCCCGTTGCGGGGGGTCCCTACTTAAGGAGACAGTTATAGGGCTGCGCATTCCCATTGTTTTCTCTCCCCCCCCCCCACCCCAGTGCGACCTACCAATCCAAGAACCTTAATTATAAAGGCGATGATTAACAGCGGCTACGGGGTCCGCAACGCCGACGAGGCTGAGCGGCTGAGTTTACCGCGACGCCGCTACTAGCAGCGCCACATTCCTCCTGGCGGCATCGACGCGCAGAGGGGTCACGCGCGGCCGACGGAAAGCGCCGCGGTCTTCACACCTACCCTTTCTAGCCACCTTCACACTGCTTTTAGTTAGGCCTAGGAGCTTGAAAACCGCCAAATTATCTGAAAAACAGGGGATAGTTATCGCTTATACCGCTACGTGCGGGCAAGAATAGGCGAAACAAAAGCGAACCGCCATTTGAGCGAGCTATTGGGTCGGAGAATCCAGCGGCGACCGGGCGAGCAGGGCGCCGCCATCTTGTCAACGTTAACCACGCAAGCGCCGCAACGCAAAGCCCGCTTGCTAGCCTACGTACGCAAGACGTAGGGCTTGCGCTTGCGTTGTGCGCAGGCGCTCTACCGTCCCTGCAAACTCGTTGCGTATGGGTAGGCAGCCGAGGAAACTGTAGAGCTGCCATTGCGTACGCACAGCTAAAACTGTCTGATGGCAGTCAGTCGACACCGCTGGCTGGAGGGCCTCCTTTGAGGGGCGCTCGCCGCTTCGCTGTTCAGTTGATAGGGTAGAGTGCATTTGGAAGGTACTCTAATCTAAGGATGAGCAGCTTACCGGTATCCCTTAAGAGGATTTTTCACGAAATGGACGCCACGCTGCGGCTGCGCCTGGAACTATTGCCCGCTGAACACAGTCGTTTGGTGCGCTGCGAGCGCTTCGCCTGTACATTCAGGCGTCGTGTAAGTGTTTTACAATAAAGAAATATACCTTAGGAGCGCTCTTACATCAATATTTGCACGCTAAGGAGATAGAAGAGCCGCTAAGTGTCTTTGGGTTATTATTTTGGAGCCAGCATTACATAGGAATCATGGGAAGAGGAAAATTTCCCCCTGAAGTGGAACGCTTGCAGTACCATGACAGCGCAGATCTTAAGAAACGGCGCCTATATTTTTAAAAGAGATTTTCCTGGACTACCAGGAACCATGGAAACACGAGGCGCTCTTTGTTAAACAAACATCACTTAGCACACATGATTAACAGGCGCATTTGAAGCGCGAAGAGTTTTATCCTTGGCTGCCTCTGTATTGGTAGGTCTTATTACGGCATGTATGTATGGTGATATGGTGCTAATTGTCATCTACGGAAAAGGGAGAAGGCAGTATTTCATCCAAATTCTCTTCTCATTCTTGTGCCACTTCGTCTTTGCCGCGCGTCCTATGTTCTCATCCATGCTGATAAGAATGCGGATAACAATCGAATAGAATCGCACTAAAAATTACAGCGCCGTAGCTATGGCGATATGGTGATTTGTTATCCACGGAAAAGTTTAATATTTATTTGAAATTTCATTCCACTCTGATTCTTTTTGAACTTGGGGTTTAACTTATGCCCTATATATTCTCATCAATGCTGATAAGAATGCGAAAAACAATCGAATGGAATACAACAACAAAAAAAGCTGCTTCATAGCGGCCTTATTACATTCATTACGTGCCTTTTATCCACTGATCACAAACAAATCGAGGGCACAATTAGACGCGGTTAATTGCTTCGTGAAGACAGTGGTTGGAAAAGGCGAGTTCATTATTTTTCGCTTTTTCTTTCAACACACGATTAGAAATCTGTATTCGCATTTAAGTAGCACATGGTCAATGAAATTTTTGAAACACGAAAGAGCGCTCCTTTGACAGCTAAACCTCAAGCGACGTGCAATGAATGGCCAACCTTTCTAGCTTTGTTTCTGCGCAAGGAACTTCACAAAAGCTCTGTGTTTCTTACTTTAATGCTAAACGCAGAAAATTACTGTTCTATATATATACCCGTTGTACAAGAGTCTTTATCGTCGATGTCATTGATTTCGAATTCTTTCGGAAGCGCGTCGACCGCTGTATGCCGCTCTACTTACGCGGGCCGTTTTCTGACATCTGACAGCGATTTCTTCTTTATGACTCGCTTATTTCTTTAGGCCTTCAAAAAAATGAACATGAGGTCACTACCGGAAAATGAGCGTGAATTTGTTTCTAAATTTTAAAATAATCGACATTTTACCTGAGTTCTACGCCGTGCGTAATAGAAGTGATTATTTTTTAATAAATATATTTCTCTGAACTTTCTAATTGATTATTTTTGTGAGGGGTAACGTTCTCTGTAGTCCAAGTATAGTAATTTCAGTGGTCGATTTATAGCAATCAGATGCTTTCTATTCGAAAAACAAGTTGTAATCACCTGTATACCTTCGAGTGCCTGAAGAATGCGTAAAACGCACGTGTTAGCGGGGGATATTCTTTAGCGTTAGAGAGAAAATTAATGGTCGGTCTTCTCCCGTGCTGTGGTTTCCGGGCATGCAAGCTCTAGTTCCCTGCATTTGATTTGCCCCCTGTTCTACGGTTCACGCTTCTTCACGACTGCGCAACAGAGCGTCATGCTTACTTAGCTTGACCCTTGTCCCTTGTGGGCGCGAACAACAATGAAGAGCGCCGCTTTGAGTAGATATATAGCTGGTGCGAAAGGTCTTCATGTGTCGAAACTCCACCCTTTCAACGTATGCACCGAGAGAGCCATCGATGCTGCTGCTGATTGTTTTTACAAGGAAACATGGAAGAGATGCTTACGAAAACTTAAAAAAAATTGCTGCACGTGGCTTCGCTCGCGGCTTGTCGCTGTCGTTTCTCCGCTTCTTGATGGCATCGTTTGGCGAGCCGTTCCTCTCGTTGTTCCGGTGTCTCGGTCGCGCGCTTGGAATTCCTGGCTCCTTGGGCTCGTTGTCGACTCGCCTTATATGCCACGCCACAACTCCGGGATCCGTCGAAGTGGCTCCCCGCAGTCGCCGTTGATGTCGGTCGCACCATACACGCGGACTTTCCGCTTCTTCACCCATCGTTCATCGAGCGCTCCGCATCCTCTGTGTATAAAGTGTCGGTAATGACGCTCATCTGTTGCCCAACTGCGCATGCGCAGCGCACCTGTAGCTACTGCGCATGCGCGACGCGCCCAGCGAGGCTGCAGAGTTGGCGACGGCGCAACTCTGACGTCACGCGCAGCGCACCTGTAGCTACTGCGCACGCGCGACGCGCCCAGCGAGGCTGCAGAGTTGGCGACGGCGCAACTCTGACGTCACGCGCAGCGCTCCTGTAGCTACTGCGCATGCGCGACGCGCCCAGCGAGGCTGCAGAGTTGGCGACGGCGCAACTCTGACGTCACGCGCAGCGCACTTGTAGCTACTGCGCATGCGCGACGCGCCCAGCGAGGCTGCAGAGTTGGCGACGGCGCAACTCTGATGTCACGCGCAGCGCACCTGTAGCTACTGCGCATGCGCGACGCGCCCAGCGAGGCTGCAGAGTTGGCGACGGCGCAACTCTGACGTCACGCGCAGCGCACCTGTAGCTACTGCGCATGCGCGACGCGCGCAGCGAGGCTGCAGAGTCGGCGACGGCGCAACTCTGACGTCACGCGCAGCGCACCTGTTGCTCGGCGCATGCGGCTCCGGCTCAGCCCGGAGACCTTGGCTTTACATGGCGTAGTATCGCTTCAAAACCAGTGGGGTCGTATTTTATAAGCTATCCACTTTCCTTTTCGCGTCTCTTTAGTCGTCTGTCATCCGTCACTTAGATATACCCGCGGCTTTCAAGCGTCTGTTGGTAGCGACCCGGCGATGGTTGGTTGACGACCGGAATTCAGCCACGCGTACGGGTCAGGTCCCGTCACCTGATGTTGACAGCGCGCTGCCGTGCACTTCACCATTGGCTTCATACAGCAGTCAATGGGAGCCATTGGTTAGGTCCGGTCACCAACCACCCTATGGCCGGCTCGCTTGCCACAGACGCTTGAAAGCCGCTGAGCACCGGATGGGCGCGAAATGAACAACGGAAGATGGACAGCTTATGGAATACGGTCCCTGGGCCCTTTTAGCGCCGACGAGTAAAAAACAGGCATCTTCGAAGCCCTATTGTTTATATTCTTAACATCATGTCGATGTAAGTGGGTCCAGTTTTCGTTTAGTTTGTGTCCTCTAGCTCACACCCAAGGATGCTATTTTCTCTGACTGTAAATGGAACGGTTAAGGAAGGCGGACATTTGTCACCGCCGTGGTATTACAGTTAGATTCTTCGACACATCAAGAAAAAAGAATTTGCGCAAGGACTTTCAGCGACCCATTTAACGTACAACCCAAATAAGCTCAACGCAATGCATCCGCAATTGTACAAATCGGAGTGCATAAAATGAGGATAGGAGACAGGTTGGTGCCGCATGATATGGTCCTGCAAAAGAACAACGACATACCAAGAATAAACAGCCCGACGGCTGAGGAGTGGGAGGGCGCGCTATAGGGCTTTGATCGGCGGCACCTGAGCCCGAACTGCAGAAGTGTCCAATGGATTTGCGGAAGAGCCTGTCCTACCAACTAAATGAAATACATGTTGCTTCAATAAACATGTTTTTTCTCTCTCTCTCTTCCATTGCGAACTGGTAGGCAGCAAAACATTCTTAAAAGAAGTTTTGCCCACGATAAACACCGCAACCTCACGATCCGAAGCTCTGCGTTATTTTCTAATATTTTGTTACCTGCTTACTTAGCCTTAAGATCACCGCGTACTTGTAGGAATGCAATCCAACTCTTCCCTTGAGCAGTGCGCGCACTGAGACTGAAAGCCGGGTGGCCACGTGGTTAAAAAAAGAAAAAAAAAGACGGAAAACCGCCAATGCTGCTGACAAAATTTTTTACTCTGCTGCGAAAAAAACAAGAGTGAATTTGTTATCAGCACTCGCAATATACGTGTCGTCGCTGAGTTCGATTTTCCTGTACTGTCAAGGCATCGGCACGTCGGTGCAGCGAACCACAGCGGAGAGCTCTGCCTTTCGAACTCATCACAAATGGAAAGGCCTTAGAGGACCTCACTGAGAGCGACCGGAAAGTCACGTCCGCAGGCCGGTACATCCAGCGGGCACGCAATGCGACATTGCGAAGCGCTATCTTTACTTTTTTCAACGTTCGCACTCTAGCCGCCTCCGGCTTTTCCAGGGCTTTTAAAGTTCGGCTTTTTTATTTTGATTTAGGAGGAAGGCTGCTGTGCAGGGAAGGAAAATACGTGTATAATGCAGGTTGCACCCTTATCCAGGCACAGAAAACTTTCGAAATAAGAGAAAATATATATTATCGTTGTAGCGGTCCCAACTAAAAGCAAACACAGAACGCTCCTCGAACGTTATGACATTTTTTGTCCCAGTTTTAACAACGTGTGTTATCCAGATGAGTAGACAGAGGTTATCAAGGGCATCACTCGTTCCTCTTTCAATATGGCAGGCTGCATTCCAACTCAGGCATCGGCTCAGCAAAGCCAGCACCGTTTCCCAGGACAATCTGGGGTGCGTAGCACATCCAGGCACGAACAGAAGACTCAGACTGCCGCACTAATGTTACAAATTAGGCCGGTACGCCTATTCAATCTTCTTACTTGTGCTGGTCAGCTCTGAATTCCGACAACTCCTGGTGTCTTCACAATTTCTGCCGTGAGAGGCAACGCAGGCCGGCCACAGCCCAGAGCGGCGCTTGCAGCGTTCACCGGGCTTTGCCTGCAGCTTGGTTGCGAAGTGCTCCGAGTTGGAAGAACAGGCTGTTGCCGAATGCGTTCTTGTAGTGGTCGATGCAGCGGTTATGGTTGGGGCGCGTCGTGGCGCTTTTCGTGCGGCTGCTGTCGCGCTGACCTCCGGTTCATCGCCGAGGATCTCGCTGAGAAAGTCAATTTTGCTGAGGAACACGTGCCACAAGGTTCTCCAGGCTTGCCAGACGGCCAGCAACAGGAGCGTGTATGTGCCCGCCAAGACCAGGCCGATGGACAGAGCTTCCAGCATCCTGGACCACTGTCCCTTTCCCCGGCGGGCACCGCTATACCGTCTTCTTCGCCTCCGAAGTGCTACAGTTGTTTCTGATGATGATAGTTAGTGATGATAAAAAAGACAGTGAACGTGTTCAGTGAAAAAAAAGCGATGCAAAAATGTTTAGGATTATCCATGCTAACATGGCTAGGAATGCCTCGATGATGTGAACCCATAGTCCAGGTTATGACATTGATTTTGGTGTCCGTGGTCGCCTAAATGTTCTGGAGAAGAACGGCACACTGGGCGAGCTGATGGTTGGTCATAATTGTATAAACAATTGCAGGGGAGACTTAAGCTCCGCCTCCAGGGTACGACGCGATAGCATTTAATGGGTTATTGACCATATATGCAGAATTGATAATTCTAATCTTCGCATTCATAGATCCCTGGGAGTCCTCGTACCTCTCCTGCCGCAGCGGTTAAGTGATGCGCCACTGCCCTGCGATGGCAGGTGATGCCACTGGTGGTGCTTGTGCGACCCAGGTTGCTCTTCTCGAGCAGCCTCTCGCGACCAATCATTAGCTGAACTGTCACGGGCTATGATGGGCAGTTCACTCACAATCTCGTGGGCAGTCTGTCATGATTGCACAAGGTTACGTGTCCTAGGGGGCCCACCTGTGTCCTAGGTTGCTCCTCTAGGGATTTTTCGTGGATTTTTGGCTCACGGTCAACGACGCCGACAGCGGACAGCGACGACAGTGCCGGCTTTTCGGCGACGCCGGCTCCACGAAGGACTATAACACGAACTTTTTGCTTGCGTGTTTTCTTCTTTCAGACGATGCGTTAGACGTTCGTATACATGCAGGTACCCTGTAGTGTTCGTGTACGACCGCTAAATAATTTAGAATTGAATTTGTTCAGGTGTCCAACGATATATGAGACAGATACTGCGCCATTTCCTTTCCCCAGAAAACCAATTATTATTATTATTATATCAAGACGCTGTTTCGGTTTCGGCTTCATCGACCGAACGATGAGTGTGACGTGAAGTTGTAGTTTTGGTCATGTGATCCAATAGAAAAACTAATATAATCGCTGATAGGTCCTTTTTTTCATTCCAGGTCTTGGAAGACGCGGTATTAAATGTCGTAGTGAATTTAAATTACATATAGGTGATTGTATTACAGTTTTTGTAGTGGATCACTGACCGAAACACCAGATTGACGTCACAGTCGTCGGTCCGTCGATGAAACCGAAACAGCACGATAGAAGAAATTAAATAATAAATTACTTAGCGGTTGCAGGCAAATACCACCCGGTAATCCATGTATTCTAATGTCTAACGCATCGTTTGGCAGAAGAAAACGCGCAATAAAGTTAGGTGTCTATAGTCCTTTACCACTATCGCTTTGAAAACAGTGTATCAACAACAGGTGTGTCTCCTCTATACTTTGTGTCCGGTAGCGCTGTTCTTTAATTACTCCGAAACGTGAGCGCTCATCATGTGTCTGGCAGATGCCGAGAGCAATACGGTCAACGTCGCCCGCTTGATGTTGATGCGGCAGGAAGGTACGCTAACCGATTTTACCGCGAAAGCTGTACCACTGCCACAATGCGACAGAGCCGGCGTCTGTCTGTGGTCTCGGATAGTAAATCCTCTACTCTTATTATTGTCGCTTTTGCTATCCTCTAATGCCTTCCTCATTAGTTTTTCTTGGCAGTCTTAAATGCTTGATGGGAGCTATCAACAAGCCTTGAAAGAAGGATTTTGCCACGCATCGGAAAAATAGACCATTGCCTTCAATATTTTCATCCCCGTACCTTAATATATTCCCTTGTGCCTCGGTTAAAGTTGTTCAAGATTCCTAAACTTCCTTCAAGTATTGGACGTTTTTAGCATACCGGAGACGTATACCGGTTTACCGGACCCCTCCTGCGCACGCGCAGTGGATCCCCCTCACCCCAACAATGCCACTGCGCATGCACAAGAGGGGTCCGGGAAACCGGTATACGTCTCCGGTATGCTAAAAACGTCTATTGTCACCCACGAACACCTTCCATAAAATTTCCACTCTCTGGAAGCCCACGCAGGAGCGAAAAACCTGCCGGATACTCAATTACAATTAGCTGTGACAATGCAATAGCTTAAGAACCTCGTTGTGAGTGTGCCAACCATCCATGTAGCGTGTTCCACCGGCCGCGTTTGAAGATCGTCCTTCAGCGGGAGCCAAGCCCTGGATTCTTCCCCTTCCAGCCATCTTCTTGCCCCACCCTCGTATCTCCCTACAAGGGGAAAGGAGGATTTCCCTCTTTTTCTTCCCTCCTCTCTCTTTTGCCAACCATGCTAGGCGGCAGGTCGTAGCTCTGGCTCCTCCGTGTGCCAACCTGAGCATAAGGACGTTTGGTTCTTATGTTATCACACACACAAAAAAATGGTCGATATGCGTAGTTAAAAATGAAATTGAAATTGGTTTCTGGGGAAAGGAAATGACGCAGTAACTGTCTCTTATGTCTCGGTGCACACCCAAACCGCGTCGTTAGGGAAGGGATAAAGGAGGGAGTGAAAGAAGGAAGAAAAAGGTGCCGTAGTCGAGGGCTCCGGAATTTTAGGGAATGAATGAATGAAAAACTTTTTATTGATTCTCTTAGGGGAGGGGGGGGGGTGGTAGCGGTGGATGACGAAGTCTTCATCTTGAAGCTTGGGTCCTCCTTGGCCGTGGGTGGGCCCCTATTCCAGGGCTCCACTGAGTCGGGCCACCTCGCTTGCGTGCGCTACTGGGGCCCTTTGCACCCCGAGCTCGCAGCTGGAGACCCGGCTCTCCCATTGCTCCGCACTTGGTGTTTTGTGTTTATGGAATGCATGATTTCTTTCGCACTCCCACGTGATACGGTATAATGTCGGTCGTGCTCCGCACCACGGGCAGTTGGCGCTATACTGTGTGGGGAACATCTTGTTTAGTATGTATAAGTTAGGAAAGGAGACGGTTTGCAGTCTACGCCATACTGTGGCCTCCTCCTTGGTTAATGCTTTATGTGGTGGGGGATATTGGATTCTTAGCCCCTTGTATAGGTTTAGTAATTCCGAATAGCTGTCCCCACAAGCGACCTGAGACTCCTCCGGGGTTAACGGCGTTCCTGCTCGGCTGGTCATTCCTCGAGCTAGGATGTCTGCCCTTTCATTGCCCCTGATCCCTGACCCTTGATGAATTTTAGGAAATTTTTTTCCGCGATATAGTACATTTTTATGGGACGAGCACAAAGCTTTCTTTCTCTAAGTTTTCATTATCTTCCCCTTAGCTTTAACTTGTCATTTAATCACGGACCATGATATATACGAGAGGAAGTGATCAGAGTATTTCCTTCTGGATTTAAAACCGCAAATTGAAAACTAAACATTTTGACAGATTTGCCTGTCTGGTTGGGTTTGAAGACTTATAATAAACTGCACATCTCGAAACATAATTTCTAACTTTAACTCAACGTTTCGAAGCCGACTCGGCTCCTTCATCAGGGGTGACTGTAGCTAGCGGAGATTCTTTGTGGAGATACCGGCCTGAGTGGGTTGGTTTGCGGTATACGGAGAATTGAAGGGTATTGTAGTTTCGGGACACGAAGACGTCCAAAAACCCGAAATCAAAGAATTTCCTCAGGTATGTCGACGACTGCTTCGCCGTCATCAAAAAATCTGAGACTCAAAATTTTCCTCCGTCATTTAAACTCCGTAGAACCTGACATTCAGTTCACCCTGAAGGTGGAACAAGAAAACTCCCTGCCGTTTTTGGACGTCCTCGTGTCCCGAAACCACAATACCCTTCAATTTTCCGTATGGGCTCCGTGCGATGCAGTTTGGCGCGCGCGAGTGGCGCCACCTTGTTAACAGCGGTGGCGAAAGGCGGACGCAGCCAACGCAGCTCTCTGGTTCAGTTTGCAGTGAGCGAGGCGAGCGGTCAGGTGTTTCGTCCGAAGGCGAAAACAAACTTGGATAATTATGAGTGCTCTACCTACTGCTGTGTTTACCTAATGACATAACAGCTATAAAAAACACTGCAGTCAAGGTACCGAATATATTTAAACGCTTTTATTGGACGTCGTGCATGCTAGCTCATGCACAGAGGGTATGCTGGAAATGAGTGCACTGTGGAATTAAATTCATGAGAGTGAACTGGGAAAGGGTTTACATTGACTGGGTGTTTCGAACCTGGCATCATTGGTAGGAGCTGCTTTATGTCTTTATTTAGAGCGAAGGAATGCGATCAGTCAGTCACAGGAAATGGTCTACGGTGAAGTTCTTGGAGCTAGCATCTGAAGTTTAAGTCTTCGTTTGTTATGCTCATCTGTGGTTCAGCGTGTCAATTTTGTTTCTAGTTTTTTTTTGTGCGTGTGTGTATGCAGTGGAGCGACGTCGTACTTCTGAGAGTGCTTATGTCGTTTTTCACATTGTTTCACCTAAGCTTTTGTGTATTTATTTGCATAATTTTATTTCCTTCAGTGGTTTAAAATTTTGTATCTTTATTTGTTGCATTTATGAGATCTCAAATCCTGTTCTAGACGAATAAAAAGAAAAATAGAGAGTGGTTCAAATTTCTCTCTCTCTATATATATTTCTTTGATTTCACAACATCACTAGACCCTTAATTTCGGGAATTAATCTTTTGATTTTAATTAGGTTTATCGTCCCAATGCAACGAAGACTATAAGGGGCGCCATAGTAGGAGGTTCCAGATAATTGCAAACACTTGGTGTTCTTTAACGTGCACTGACATCGCGCAGTACGCGGGCCTCTAGAATTTTGCCTTCACCGAAATGCGACCGCCGCAACCAGGATCGAACACGAGTCATTTGGGTCAGCAGCTGAGCACCATAACCACTGAGCCACAGCGGCGGCCTTTCTATAGTTAAGTATTTACCAAAAGAGCAATACGACCAAAATAATTCATGTAATTGGTGTCTTCATGAAAGTCCTGTGGAAGGTACTTAGCAAGAAACCCATCGTCTTTTCGTATGCTTAGAGCTATGCTTCTCTGAGAGGAATACACAAAGTAAAGAAGTGTCGATCCTGCAGGATGTAGAGCACTATCATCTGATATATATGTGTAGTAAGTTTGCGTTTTTCGCATTTCTAGCCGACCATTCACATAGTCGATGTCACAGTGGATGTAAATTACATAGCTGATTTCATTATTTGGGTCAGAGCCTTGTTTCTCAAACTGTAATGGTATTTAATCTCAATAAGCTCAACTGCGCTGCCAGATATTGCAGTGCCGTCGGGACTGCAACACAATCACGGTTGCTCGGAATCGGCGATCAGCCCAACCTGAAAGCAATTGAAACGAAATGCAGCAGTGGTGGCGTCAAAGCTTTCAATGCGTTGAAATCCGCAGAGAAGAAGGCGTTGACTTAGAATGGCATCGCGGTCAGTGCGCGTCTGCTATGCGGCCGGGCTGGCGCGAACGCATCGGGCATGGAGGAAGGCGCAGGGCCAGTCTCGAGGAGGGCGCGCGCGCTCTCCCTTCGAGAGACCGGCCGTGACTGAGCGTCCGGTTAACGCGGCGAGCGCCACGAGGCGGCGCTGGCGATGTGGTCGCTGCGGGCGCCACCATACCAGCGCACGCAGCCCATACCGCAAACCAACCCACTCAGGCCGGTATCTCCACTTCTCTTCGAACCACCCGACAGCCCAAAAAGCATCAGTGGTGAAGACGCTGTTCAGAAGAGTTGAGACACACTGCAGCACAGAACTTGACAGAAAAAAAGAACAACGCACGATATTCAAGGAACTCATCATGAATGGCTACCCAAAAGACTTTATTCAAAAAACCATTCGACGTCAAGAACACACCATTCGTCAAGAAATCAACGCACAAACACCAACGCCACCACCAAAATACGTCACTTTACCTTATGTCGGAGGTGTTAGCGAAAGCATCGCCCGAATACTGAAAAAACCGGTCTCCAGGTTGTGCACAAGCCCACAAACACTTGCGCTTTGCCTACCTGTTCCCAAAGACCGGTCGCCGAGAGAAAGAGCCCAAGGCACTGTCTACCAAATTCCATGCGCCGACTGCGACACAAGCTACATCGGCGAAACCAAAAATTTCAAAGAAAGAATTCGGCAACCTAAGAACGACGTCCGCAAATTCGCAAGAGAGCGCAATCCAGTAGCCGAACATTCCGAGGACTCCGACCATAGAATAAACTTCGAAGAAACCCTCATCCTGGGAACCGAAACAAATTACCACAAAAGGTTCCTTCTGGAATCCTGGCATATCCAAACCACCCCGAACAATATCAACCCCACAAAAGGAAACCTGCCCCAAGTATATGCCCAGGGACTTCGCTCTTCAACTCAACGAAAAAAAGTCTCCATTCACCACCTCCCTGCAGTGCGCCAGTGCGACTAATAGCCTAAACCCCCTCCCCCGCGCCTTTCGCGACACAGCTGTCGTTCTTTTTAACCCCCCCCCCCCCCCCCCTACATACTTAAAAGATGCTAGCTACTGCCCTCAGCCACCTCTGATGAAGGAGCCGAGTTGGCTTCGAAACGTTGGGTTAAAGTTAAAATTTTTGGTTGGAGATGTGCAGTTTATTATAAAACCTGGAATGATCGACATAGTTCTGAGGAAAGGGAGAGTGATTCCTCATTTTAGATGTTTTCTTCGAGCAAACTTTGTGACCAAGAGTCTGTGCACATGTGGACTGTGTTGCAGATACGCAGCTTAAGCATATGCATTTTGTTTTCTTTGGTTTCGGTGCTGCGGTCACTATGAACCAGCGGGCTACAGCGCGAAACCAGGCAAAAGCCACCTACTGCCGCAGATGCCGGCGGGGAACGAGCGGTGAGGTCGTCGCGCCTCTAGCGGCGGCGGGTGGCGTAATTCCCGGAGAAAAACTCGCATTGCTTCCGCGGCGAATGCGAAGGCCGTATGAAAGAGCGCGCGCGCGCCCGGCTCGAGGCCGGCCGTGCCTGATAAAGTTGAAAGGGTTAACCCTTTCCTGAGGCGCTGTTGCAACCACGGTGCACGGTGTAAGAATAACATACGGTACAAGAATAACATATTCTTGCACCATGCACGGTGTAAGAATGTTGCAACAAAACAACCACGGCTCTTGCGCTGGCAGTTAGGTGTTCCTCTGGTCGACCCCAACTGGCACTTGCTGGAACCGAAGTCGCGTTTAGAGCCCCAACTAGCTTTCGTTTTCTTTTTGTTAGTGTTTGTACTTTCCTCCCGTCTTTGCACATTCTCTCCTGGATTGTCTGGACGCAAAGCACTTCCTGCTGTGCATGTTTGGTTCTGAGTAACACCATGTGGCTGGTAATGCATTCCCAGAGTTCTAAACCTCCTGAAGGTAAGATTTCTAGTCCCCTCTCCTCTAATAGCGTAGAACTTCCAAGGCTGTACGTGTACTCGCGTTCGCGAAGCCCGGGCGACTCATCCAACAAAAATATACCCTGGCCCGGGCCCGGCCCAAGCCCGGGTCAAAATGGCTTCCGAGGGGCCCGCGGGCCGGGCCGGTACGGGCTTTCGGGCGGGCGCGAGCCCGTGGACAGCTCTAGTTCGGATAACGATAATGGGTTAATGTTCATATCTGCAGACCTGGTCATTCTCTACATCCACTGATCCTTGGGATTGCTCACGCCATTCCTCCATGGCGCCGTGGTGCAACGGTCAAGCGATGCGCCACTGCCCTTCTATGACAGGTACTGCCATCGATGGGACTTTGTATGCTTGGATCGCCTAACCAACTCGTTCCACAATTTCTTGTCACACTCCACAAATGGCAGAGAAGCAAGACAGGTTGCTGCGGTGCTGCTTCGGTATGACAGCTCTCGGAAACCGGAACAATAAACAAAGCGTTCGTGGACCCGGTTTTCCCTGTGCGCAGGCCTTTTGTGCCTTTTGTGTTTGGAAACTTCGTTTGCAAAGTGCAAGAAAGTGTGTTTCCTTTCGTCACAATGCCCCCTGCCGTGGTACCGAGACCTACAGGCTGGCGCATACAAAGGCTGCGTGGCCCCCGTCGGCTGGCGGAAATGGCCACCATGGCGAAGCACGTATCCTACGATTCCCGTCAGCCGGAATCCTTTGGGACTCGGCGGCGGTCAGGGCGAGACCGATGACTTCGCGTTGTTCTGCTTCGTTGTTGAGCAATAAGTTCTTCCAGGATTGTACATTTCTATTCGGGCCGTTATAGAAAGGGCAAGTCCAGACCATGTGGACTAGATCTGCATTGCTATTGCAGTGCGTACATCTAGGATTAAAGACTTCTGGATGCCATTTACTGTACAGTTGAGGGTTTGGAAACACCTCGGTTCGCAATTTCCTCCACATGATTTCCTCTTTCCTACTGAGCTGTTTATCTGCAGCTGGATAGGTCTTACGACCGAGCTTATAATGAGAAATTATTTCACGGAATGTTGCGAGTTCATTACCCGATGGGAGATGTTTCTCGCGTGGAGGCGGCGCGTCAGCGGCGATCGACCGGAAAGTGAGCCCTCCGGAGATCGCGTGCGCCTTCTCGTTCCCCCACAATCTCTGACGAACCGGGGACCAGATCAGTGAGATTAGCTCGGATGGCACTTGCCCTTCTTTCAGAACTTTGGCGGCTGCAGCAGAGATTTTGCCCATGTTATAATTCTTAATGGATGCCTTACAGTCACTCGATCCCTAGTACCGTCACCCGTACCGTCACCCGTACCGTCACTATCACACTTGTATCCTTTTATCCGTCTTTTGCGCCAAGATATTTAACTGGCTTTTATATTAAATGTGGTGGGAGGTAATATACAGCCATGGAGTGTTCTTCTTTAGCCGAAGATAAGTGGTCTGTGAACCAGATTCTGTTTACAGCGAAGATGTCAAATGCGACGCTCTAAACTATATTATTTTTATTTCTGAAGAAAAAAGGAAGCAATTATTAGCATCCACCAAAGCGCAGCATTGCGAAGTTTCTGTGGAATCTCTACTGGTTTCCTTCGTAGCCGTACGGTAGCGCTTTCGTATTTGCTGATGAGCAACTGTTTCTTTCTGTAGCGAAAGCTGTTATAGCTTTGATTTATTCACATAGCCCTGCATTCTACTGTGAAATCTGCCTTAGTTAATAACAATTTAACTAAGGCCGACGCTGATAATTACTTAACTGCTTAGTTAATTATTTAATTCACCTACATTCAGTTCAACCACAACCCCAAACCAGGGAAAGTGGCTAACTGGAGAGAAAGAAATCCCCTCTCCAGATTTAGGACAGAATAAGGAGAGGGCAAGTACTTGCGGTAAGAGAGAGGGATGCAATGGGTGAGAGGCGATGGATGGCAAGATCATATTTCGCCGATTAGCATGAACACGACTAGCCATTCTCTTCTGACTGACGGTGTAGATTTCACGACCAAATTCAGAGCTAAATGGAAAATAAAATTGATTTTTGGGGACACGAAATGGCGCATTATCTGTCTTACATATCGGCGGACACCCGAACCAAGCCGTAAGGGAAGGGATAAAGGAGGGAGTAAAAGAAGAAAGGAAGAAAGAGGTGCCGTAGTGGAGGGCTCCGGAATAATTTCGACCACCTGGGGATCTTTAATGTGCAGTGAGAGCGCACGGGCGCCCTAGCGTTTCGCCTCCATCAAAACGCAGCCGCAGCTGTCGGGTTCGTACCCGGAAACTCCGGATCAGTAGTCGCGCGCCCTCATTACTGAGCCACCGCAGCGAGTTCTAAATGGAAAAACCGAACTTACAGCAACGTTCGCTGATTAAGGCTTTATGCGGGTAAGCTTAACTTTACAATTGTTTTTTTTTTTACAAATCTACTCCACCTTGAGGGATCCTCTTAAACATTGGACCGACATTATTTTGATTTCTTTTTAGGCTCCATCTATCTCCTTGACTCACTCTTTCTCTAAGTGTTCACTTCTGTATTCATTTGCTTTCGGTTACACCTACCTGCTGATGTGTAGGCGGTTAAGAGTAACTTCTTGAGTAGTACAATTTGCTGACCGGATATATAGACAGGAAACAAAGAAAGTGGCAACACTGAGGGGGACCTTGGATGAAGATGCTCCTCCAAGATGTGCACATTTATGTCCCTTGCAGACGAAAAAGCGTCCGTTAGTTGCCTACAGTTAGAGGTGCGGAAGGTAATCCCGGTTTTTATTTGAATGAAATTGTCGAAAATTGGACCATCGATAATTCCCACTGAAAGAGCAGCAAATTCTTTTTTTTTTCGAATTATACGGACTTGAAAGTAATGGTATTCTTTTTAATACACTTTGATGCTGATGCGTCCAAATAGTGAGTTCTAATAATCAGGAAATTCGAATTAACCGATTTCGGATTTAAGATAACCGTTGTGTGCATGATAAACTGGCGAGGCTTAATTCCCTAAACTGTCTCACGAAGCACGGAAGGGAGCGCGATTCTTCGTGCATGCCAACTACAGGCACTAATCTCCCCAGGGCGAACAGTCAGCCCCACTAATCCCCGTGGCCCACTTGCAGGGCTCACGTTTCCTCGATTCGACATTCTGTTCGCGTATATTATGCACAAAGCTCTCCTACAGCTCTCTAGGGAAGGCGGGCTGCAATTTCCGCGCAAAGCCCTTGACACAGGCCTTAGCTGGCTGTTAAGCCCGCCGCTACCAGTCGAAATAGGCTAGGTTAGGTGGCGAACGAAGCAAATGAGCATTAGCACTCTCACCGCGGGCGGACAGCTGAAATTAGCGGAGAGGATAAGGATAAACGGGGAGAGAAGAGGGAAAGAGGGAAGCACAAGTCCATACTTTGTCTCCTCGCGTGTTGTCGCCACTCAGCAGGGCGGGAGAAGGCGTAGAGATGAGCTTAAGTCCCCCTAGAACTAAAAAAATGCATGCCTGACGTGCCTCGACTGTGCCAGAGCAACACCCTCTAAATACTTTCTTCAGGCCTCTCCAGGCCCTCCTTTCCACACGCGCTACGTCACGCCAAGTGTCCGGTCAGGCTGCTCACCAAGCGCGGCTCCGCTCCGCTCGGTTGTCTCCCTCGATGTGCTCGCGCTTGCCCGGGCAAGCACAGACACGAACGCAGTCTTGCAGTGAGCGTCTAGCTGCTGCTTGAGTCTTTCAGCCTGGCGTTGGGTGCATTTCCGTTCGCTCCTCGCACGGCTGTGTCTGTTTCGTGTGGCCGTTTCTTGTGTGGCGTGCGTACCTGTGCTAGCGCACGAATGGGAAACTGATTGCCTGCCGTGTAGCGAGTGCAACTTCGTGAAACATGGGCCGGTGCTGTGTTCCCGGGTGCCGCGGGAACTACCAGAATGGTCCCAAAGTACGTGTTTATTGCTTCCCAAGAGACGAAGTACGAAGAAAAGCCTGGTTGCGAGCCATTCCACGGAAGGATTTCACACCTACAGAGCATTCGAGGGTAAGACTCTGAAATATTGCTTAATAGGCGCTGGTAATTATCTTAGTTGTGAGCTGTCGCTCCCGGAAAGGCATGCTGTCTTTGTAGGCAATGATATCACTTCTTACACTTATGTATGAATTGTCCAGGAAGCATTTAGTTCTGTGGATGTGCATAAGGCTTGTGTAAAAGCTGTGTAAATATGTAAAAGCTGTTCACTATTCAGACTCTTTTTACTTAGTGTTTTAGGCAATGGAGAGTCATGGCGAATGGCCTTGCTTCATTTTCTCGTGCAGGTGTGTGAACTGCACTTCCACGCAGGCGACTTCATTACGACGTTGTCACACCAAGATGAACTGACAGGGAAAATAATAGAGGTGAAGCGTGACAGGCTACAGTTGAAGATTGATGCTGCGCCTTCTGTTTTTCCAAACTGCCCAAAATACTTGTCCTCAACGCCTGGACGGAGTGAATCGCCAGAGACGAAAAAAGCAAGAAGGGAAAACGCTGCTTTGCAGGAGGCTATGAGGAAGTCACTTCAGTCTAATGAGCTTGAACAGAAAAGAAACAAAGTTTCATCTTACGAGGAGTTCAAATCTAAGTTGCCTGGAATCTGCAACACGAAATTCTGGACCGTTTCTGTCGATGAGCAGTGCGTTAGGTTCCTTCTCATCGAGAATGATCCTTCACCTAATGTGAAATGCGCCTTGGTAGTTCTCCCTGATCTGTCACTTTCTGTTTTCTTGAATGGAGTGAAGCTTCTGTCGCTTCCTTCAGGCAGGATTCTGCCAGCTCAAGTATGCGACACCTCCAGCCTGTCCTTGCTGCTAGAAGAACTCAAGATAGGCTTGCATAATATACCTGAGGTGACGAAAGAGTCGAAACATACTAAAGTATTGCAGTTTGTCGGTTCACTGCTTGCAGACCTCATTGAGGACAGTGATACGACGAAAGAACAGTCTTCTTTGCTGAAATTTCTGGTTGAGCAGATAGAGCTTCTCCTCGCGAAACAGCATGTGTATAGCGCAGAGCTGCTGGTATTCGCCAGTATTTTGAATTCAATTTCTCCTCACGCATATCACTTCACAAGAGCTGCATCAAGAATCATTCTGCCCCATCCTTCCACACTGCGCCGTGTTTGCTCAAATTACAAAGCTGACCCTCTTGTGGAGCAAAATCAACCGCACTGTCTCTCCTACATCCGAGAACGAGTCAAATCAATGAAAGACCACGAGAAGACAGTGACCCTGATGATCGATGAGATCCACATAAAACCATACTTCGACTACAAAGGGGGCACAATAGTAGGATCGTCGGTTCATTCAACGGAACCAGCAACAACAGCCCATGTGTTCATGGTACAATCACTCCTTTCTGCAAACAAGGACGTCATTCACATATTACCTGTGAGCAAACTGAGCGCAGAAATTTTGCACGAGCATGCTAAGAACATAATCATTAATGTTGAGAAAATGGGGCTCAAAATTATCGCTGTGATAACGGACAACAATGCTCTGAACCGCAAGATGATGTCGTTATTTGCTACAAGTCCTCAGGTGAGCATTGTCTATCCCCATCCAGCCGATAACGCTCGCCCTCTTTTCTACGTGGTCGATCCTGTGCATCTCTTGAAGTGCATTAGGAACAATTGGATTAACCAGAAAAACCCTGGAACATGCCTCTATTTCCCTGAAATGGACTTGAGTGGAGCAATGCCCGAAGGGCCTCCTCGTATGAAAGCTGCTTCTTTCGCAGCTGTGCGGCAGCTTTATTCTTCAGAGAAGACGTCGCTTGTGAAGGCTGCTTACAGACTGAACGCAAAAGCCGTGAATCCAACCTCAATGGAGCGGCAAAATGTAAAGCTCGCTCTCGACGTCATTAATCAGTTTGTTTCAAATGCCCTCAGGACACATGGTTCCGCGTTCAAGATTCCTCAAGCTGAGTCGACTGCTCTTTTCATTGACGTTATCCTCACATGGTGGCAAATAGTCAATGTTAAGACCCCTTGCAAAGGCCAGAGGCTAAGGGACAGCATGCAAGACCCTGTAAGGTCTGTTGATGACACACAGTTAGCTTTCCTGAGCGGCGTTGTGGACTGGTTGGACGCTTGGGCAAGAATAAACATCACCAGTGGCTCGCTGACGAAAGAGACTCACAGTGCTTTGCGACTGACATGCTATTCTCTGGTAGAACTCTCGCGCTACTGCTTAGAAGAACTTCACTTCAAGTACGTACTGCTGGGCAAATTTCAGACGGATGCGCTAGAAGACCGGTTCGGCCGTTACCGCCAGCTGGCAGGATCACAGTACCACATTTCCGTGCGTCAGCTCTACGAATGTGAGAAGAAGCTTCGTCTTCAAAAACTTTTGACATTTCCACGCGAGGAAACAGAGTTTGAAGACGTAAGTGAGGATCTTGTCCCATGCAACTTTTCTGTGGCTGTCAGCGACGACGATATTACACACGCCCACTCTGACATGGATGCTATTGTCTACATTGCAGGATACGCTGCTCATGCTGCTTTAAAGAAGCTTTCATGTTCTGCTTGCTTCAGCACATTGGTGATTGAAAATCGAGAGATCGAAGCGGAAAATACTGCCATGATAGCTAACCTGTCGAGAGGAGGGCTGAAGTTTCCCCAGCCATGCACAGTTCACATGGTACTGATGACTAAACTAGTTGCAGAGAAGTTGTCTTTTGGAGCAACCGCGGAAGATTTTCTCTCCTGTAGAAATCAACGTGGTGTCGTGATTTCACAGACGATTTCCCTCCTGGACGAACACGACATTGAGACATGTGAAAATGGCCACACTGCACAAACTCTCCTGCGCTTGGTAGTACGCGTTGCAACCAACGTTGTTCTAAACAACTTTTGCAAACTAAGAAATGATGCCATACAAGACAATGCGCAGCAGAAGGCCGCAGCCCGGAAAGCAGCAACGCTTAAGAAGAAGTAAGTTTTATTCCCAAGCAATAAAAATGCTTTGCGCACACTTCATTGCTGGTGTCTCGTCGTTTTTTATTGTAAGGGTCAGATTAGCTGTACAAATACTCAACAGCGCAACATTATTGTGAGTGTCATTATTGCTGTGTGTGAAAGCTTTAAGCAAAACACAATACAGAATAAAACTAACACAATGCGCAGTAGACGGTGTTTTTTTTTTCAATGTTCACGAACTTCTACTTTAACAACTAGATATACGCATGTGCGGTCTGTGCGGATGGATTTTACCGCACGGCAGACATCATGTACGTGATAGAACCTAATAATTAGATGATTAATTGAAATTAACTAATCAATTTTTTATTATAATGACCAATAATGCGAAATTGGCGGCCGTATGCTAAATTGTTTATTATAAAAAACTGTATTAGCAGCTCGAACTTTCTTGACAATAAGGTGTTCTGCAATAAAAAAAATATATAAAGCAGATAAAATGATAGCCTAAGGCGCGCACAAACTAGCGAATTTCTTTTCTGCAGCAACGACAAAAATGAAAATGAAGGAATCACTTATAAGGCAGCTACGTACGGCAGTACCCGAATAGTGCAGACGGGCGCGGCGCGCTGAAATCGCGGAGCGCGGGGCCTGCACGGTCCCTTGGCGTGACGTCACGCGGCCGGTGGAGAGGCCTTAGCATTGAGAGGGTGTTGGCCAGAGGCAGTACTGTTGCGGCCGACGGCGGGAATACAAAGTTCCACACAACCCGAGTCCTACCGGCTTAAGATAATTCGCCAATAAAACCGACCTTTCGTCAAGACTTCCGGGCCACGTCCGCAATAATGCGTTCTTTCAGCCGATGGCACAACCTGGATATCACGGCAAGCGAAGCAATGCAAGACGCGTCATGTCACTTGATGGTGTGAAATTACAGCTCAAATTGCTGTAAAAAATAAGCGTGCCTTATTTATCACTATAGCTGCAAAAAGGTGAAAGTTTAGCGCGGAGTTGTGGCTCCGCCAGATTGAAGAACAGGATGAGCAAATGCCAATGAGCAGCACGAATTAACTTGGTTTATTCACGTAGGGCGATGTAAATCATTGTGTATAGTAAGTAAAAAAGTAGATACCAAATGAAACAGCCTACTAACGGCTGCACATCTCAGAGGCAAATGTTACTGCCAGCATCACGCTGTTGGCTTCTCTCGAGCTCCCAAAATCCTTGCCACTTGTCGGGACCAGTCATTTGGCATGGATTTGAAGTGAACGAAAAAAATCAGAGCGAGGCGCTTGGGAACCGTTTAGTAAAGAGCTACCGAAGGCTTGCCATACTATAGCCATGGTTACATGGCGGCGACAGAAGCACGTCGAAGCGAGCAGCCTCACGGCCGCTACATTTCAGCGCATGGAAGGTTTCGCTATGGTGGCGTTGCCCTGCGTGGCAGCTGAAAATTAAGTCGATGCGGCTTAGCCAGTTCAGATACGGCAGTTTCTGGTTTCTCGCGGGCTTCGCCAACTCACTTCCAGAAAAATTCCCGGCTGACTCGCCCGGGCCGCCGGAAATTTTATGGCGAAAGCTTTTAATGGCTCATACTGTCGTCCACTGTCCGTTCGCAGAGGGTGTCACTCGTTTAACTCGGCAATTAAAAAAGATAGCAGAAAAATAATGACTGCTTCAGATAGAAGAGGAAAAAATGAACCTAGAAGCCAAGTTTGATGACTGTAGAGTTATCAGTTAACTAATTATAGGCAAAAATGTCGAAATTGCGTCGAAATAACGCGGACAGTGATATAGCCACAAAAACAACGTGACGTCACATCCACCAGAAGTCGTCACGGCATAGTAAAAATTGCTGCAAAATGGCCGGAAAAACGTCGAATTTTTGGCAAATTATATGGAGAAATGTGTAAGTGAGCGTAATTAGTACCTAAGGTTCCCGAAAGCTGTATAATTTGGGTTTCGATATAGCCATGGAAACGGTGTGACGTCACATCGACCGGAAGTCATCATGGCATAGTGAAAATTGTCACAGAACGGTCGGCTTTCGCCTCTCAACACTTTAGTTGCTAAAGTGTCTCGTAATTATTTTATTTTTACCGGTACCCCCAGTCCTCCCACAGCTGCGTACTACCTTCAATGCGACGAGCTCTCGCATTTACTACACGCATTTCTGGAACTTGAAGTGATCCTGCTGCGGCTCCTAAACGAAGCGAGATGTTTACATGCCGTCGACGCAAGTGTATCTGTAAACGTTGGTCGACGCGGGAAAAACCCGTCTCACTTCTACGAAAATAGGTGGAAATACAAAAGCAACCCCACCGGCTACTAGTAATCAGGAGGGAAACAGCAGCGGTAGGAGTATTTTAGGTACCTAGACAGGTGAAGTAGAACGGTGGGTCTAAAAATTAACATGCAGAAAACAAAAGTATTGTTCAACAGTCTAGCAAAGGAGCAGCAGTTGACAAATGTCAGCGAGGTGCTGGAAGTGGTAAAGGAATATGTTTACTTAGGGCAGGTAGCGACCGCAGATTCGGTCACGAAAGTGAGTTGGGTGGAGCGCATATGGCAGGTTCTCTCAGATCATTAATGCAGTTTACCAATATTCCTCAAAGAAAAGTGTACAACAGCTGTATCTTACCAGTACTCAACAATAGGGCAGAAACGTGGAGGTTAACGAAATGGGTTCAACGTTAAAATGATAGGTGTAACGTTAAAAGCAGGAGAGAAGAGTGGGTCAGGGAACAAGCTGTGGTTAACTACCTCCTAGTCAACATCATGAAGAAATGGGCTTGAGCAGGGCATGTAACGCGAAGGCCAGGTAACCGCTTGTCGTTAAAGCGGGATTCACAAGAGGGAGACATCCACCCTTCTGGCGCACCCAGAGGGGTGCGCCAGGCCTCCTTTTCAGGGATGGAGGTCCTTGTGCTGGGCTGATTTGCTGTCATTTCTTCGCGTGCTTGGCAACTTCTGGGGAGGGGGGGGGGAGGTGAAACGCCTTGTCAGACATATGAGAACAGCAAGTGCTTCAAGAAAATAGACCTCTCCGAGCATCAGCGAACTTGTTTCTTGTTCGATGGGCAAAATATGCGTCGTGACCACGTCGTCGTGACGAGGTGGCTCTCACCGGGAGAACAAAGGTGGCACGGGAGCGCTCGACACCAGCAAAGCCGGTTCAGAACCGAAAGTGAATGATCCTGCCCATGAGACCACAAAGGCGCGGTCATGGAAAGGGGCTCGACAGCCTTGTGAGTCATATGAGAGCACGAACCACTTCGAGGAAACTGGGCGCGGAAGGCAGCGCAGACGCGTTCTGGTCGGCGCTCACAGAACCTCTGTCGTCTGGAAACAGTGACATCCCTCTCGGTCTTCGCCTCCCGTGTGAATCAACGCTGTGAATGCGGGAGCGGGGGCGAGGGAGGGGAGAGGGGCTTCACCAACAAATCCTCTAGAGGGTGTTGGCTTCACCGACCAGTGACATCATGAACTTCCTCCCCAGTGAAACCAGGATGTGATTCCTGGAACCAAACCAAAAATGCATATAAACACGAATGAGTTCCCGGGTTCGAACCCGACCGCGGCGGCTGCGTTTTTGTGGCGGAAAAACACTAAGGCGCCCGTGTGCTGTACGATGTCAGTGCACGTTAAAAATCCCCAGGTGGTCGAATTTATTCCGGAGCCCTCCAATACGGCACCACTTTCTACCTTTTTTCTTTCGCTGCCTCCTTTATTCCTTCCGTTACGGCGCGGTTCAGGTGTCCAACGATATACGAGAGACATACTGCGTCATTTCCTTTCACAAAAAAAAAACAATTAAAAACATGAATGCGCTCTGAAGCGAAACGAATGGGAGGTTGGGAACTCGGAGTAACGATAAAAGAAAACCATTTCCGCCGGACCCTGCGTGTAGGCGGGGTTGTATTCTCAGAAACGCATTCGCGCCCCTGGGCCATTGCGCGTCGCATTGCTCTTCCTCGAGGAACCAGACGTCATCTCGGCTTTTCGTATCTTTCGTTTAGAAAATTGCTAACTGACGCTGCGCAAGAAAAAGAAAAAAAAACTGATGCGCGTAAAATTTCTGCCCTTTAATTTTCATTCCTTCTTTATTGACGGGGCACACAACTGAGATAGCCCTTCTTTACTTCTCTTTTTTTTCTTATTAGTTCACAGATGACCAAACAAGGAAGGTAAATGGAGGTTCAATATGTCAACTGAGACTCATGCATTGCACCCTGTAGTGAGCGAGTAATCGGGGAATATGAGTGAGTGATGTGAGTGAGCGAATTAGTTATACTCATTGCCCTCCTTAAATACAAGCGTCCATCTATGAGCTTGTGGTTAGCGGCGCTTGTTTCATTTTTTTTGTTTTTTATATGTTATTGAAGGTACCGATCTACTTTTGTCATAAATTACACCATGCATGTGATTCCACTTCCAGGCCACGTCCGAAATAACGCGTGCTTTCAACCGATGACGCAATTTTGATATCACGGCAAGCCAAAAAATGCAAGACGCGTCATGTCACTTTATGGTGAGAATTACAGCTCGAATCGTTGTAAAAAATAAACGTGCCTTATTTTTCACTATGCTGCAAAAAAATGCAAGTTCGGTACGGTGTTGTGGCTCCGCCAGATTGAAGAACAGGATGAGCAAATGCCGATGAGCAGCACGAATTAACTTGGTTTATTCACGCAGGGCGATGTAAATCTTTATGTATAGTAAGTAAAAAATAGATAATAGAGGAAACAGCCTACTAACGGCCGCACATCTAAGAGGCAAATGTTACTGCCAGCATCACGCTGCTGGCTTCTCTATATAGGGAAGGCAGGCTGCAGTTTCCGCGGAAAGCCCTTGACCCAGTTCCCGCTACTCCCGGCCGAAATAGGCTAGGTTAGGTGGCGGATGAAGCAAATGAGCATTAGCACTCTCACCGCGGGCGGACAGCTGAAATTAGCGGAGAGGATAAGGATAAACGAGGAGAGAAGAGGGAAAGAGGGAAGAACAAGTGCATACTATGTCTCCTCGCGCGTTGTCGCCACTCACCAGGGCGGGAGACGCTTAAGCCACCTTAAGGGTGCGGTGCTATAGCGGAGTGCTCAAGATACATCACAAGCACTTGCGGCTGGATCGCTCGGACGCCCGTGCATACTGAACGAGGAGCAGCGGCCTTCTGACGCGGGCCTGGCCGCCGCACCGTCCGAAGCGCTCGGATGGAAGTTGATGAAGACGACGACATCTAAAGCACAGCCCGAGAGAGTTACATTATTGAGACTGGGAGACGGGGCCCTCATCACGCGAACTCAACAGGTCGCCCCCGACAAGAGGCCACCCTGGACTCGCCCCAGCCCCAACTAATCCTTTCGATTCTGTGACACTAAAGTTGTAATTACTACCCTTGCAATTTTTGTGTTAACATTTCTTTGGCTTTACTTATCTACGATAAATAATTAATTATTATTATTAATAATATTATTATTATTTAAATTATTTACTTTAAACCTCACCTCTTCGTTTCCTCGAATTTCATTATCATCTCCTCAAAATTTTTCAAAATTCTTTATTCGCTTGGCCAGATTCCTCAATATTTATTTAAGAGCCGTACGTTTCCTTCTCAATGACAATCTTATCGTGTACTAGGCGAAGATGCGGTCTCCTATCTTTTTCTTGTTCTGCACTCTCCCACAATTTCTTTCGTTTTACTAAAGTAGACGCGCAAAAGTCACTGGAGACCGATATCTCTGTGCGCCTTAGTTTTTTGCATTTTCTGAATATCTCGACTTTTTTTCTTTGTAGTCTAAAAACCTCATGGTTATCGTTCGCGTCTTGTTTTTGCGTTTAATCCTAAACCTGTGGATTCTTTCCACTGTTCCTACTTTCAAACCGGCTCTTTGCTCAAAGGAATCAACAAACACCTTTTACTTGAGTTCTTCGCTAGTTTCTAGATCTTCTTCAGGGATTCCAAACACTATCAAATTATTTCCGCGATTACGATCTTTTAAATCTACAATCTTTTCTTGCTGTGACCGGAAGGTGCTCTGCATACATTTCAGTGTTACACCAAGTTCTCAATTTTCTCCTGTTCCTCTACCCTCTTTAATGTACATTCTATCAGCAAGTATATCTGGACCATATCATCTGGTTGCTGAGGAAAACATGTTTCTGTGGCCTTGATATCTTTAATATCACCGTGTATTTCCTTCTGTCCAGTCAGGAGTTCTTGCAGCACTGTTAAGTCTTGTTTAATTCTACATCACCACTCAGTAATAAGAGTATTATGATACACACAGAACCGCATTTCCGATGCACACTACGAGGCATGGCAGAACAATTAAGGAACCTGTCGTCGCTTCGATAGCGTTTTCCAAATGTGCTAACCTGTAAACCATCGGAGCAAAGCCGCCTGAATAAACATAATCTCGCTGTACAGCACCGAATTCTGTTTGCTAACGCTCGGTAAAGGGCGCAGCAAAATCGCGAAAGAAAATCGTGCAGCATCGAATGCCCAATTTTAAAGCCGCACTAAGCGGACTGAGCGCGGTGTTTCACGCTTATTTTATTTTTTTTTTCCGAAGTCGTTGGCCGACTACCGTGAGGCGATTATGGTGCCTCGGGAAAACCAGATCTTTCTGCCGAGTAATCACCTGGCCGGCGCGCTGCCGTGCTTGCAGGTAACGTTCTTCGCGTTCGATCATCTGAGATACGCTGCTGCTTCTCCCCGCCTTTGGAAGGCGCTCGCGTGCCGCGGACCGACTTGTATTCAGCCTCTACGGTTTCTATTTCTCTCGGTAGGCGTGAAGACTCCTCTCCTCGTTTTCGCCTCGCCCGTTTCCTTTCTCTTCCCGACGCTCTCATAATTCATGCGTATGGCTAAATTACTCTTCTCTCACTGCGACCCGCACCTCTGTCTAGCATCCCTTTAGTGGTTGTTTTTTCGACGATAATTCGCCTTAGCAGCCGCTTCTGTAGTTCAGCTCAGCCGCTTCCCGGCCTCCGAAATTCAGTGCCTCTTCGTTAGCCCCTTTTCTTCCTGTACAGCTAATTTGCTTTTCGAGCGAAAAGCTCTACTCCTCCCATGCTGAGCCTGAAGGTCATCTGGCTCTTAGATTTGACCCCTAACGGGAGGCGTGCCGCATGTGAAAAATCGCGCGTGGCAGATGCCTTGATCTTCTGGCACCTTCGGCGCCACAGCTGCGCGCTTGCAGTCACGTACGCCGCTTCGCTGGCTACTGTTACGCCGCTCCTCGTCGTCTTTTAGTCACGTCTGCCACTGCGCTGACTGCTGCTTGGCCGCTCCTCCTCGACAGTTGTAACATGTGATGTATCATACGATTCGTTCTTGCGCTAGGCGGTCACGTCTGTCTGCCACTGCGCTGGATGCTGCTTGGCCGCTCCTCCTCGCCAATTGTAACATGTGATGTATCATGCTATTCGTTCTTGCTCTTGGCGGTCACGTCTGTCTGCCACTGCGCTGGCTGCTGCTTGGCCGCTCCTCCTCGCCAACTGTAACATGTGATGTATCATGCTATTCGTTCTTGCGCTAGGCGGTCACGTCTGTCTGCCACTGCGCTGGATGCTGCTTGGCCGCTCCTCCTCGCCAATTGTAACATGTGATGTATCATGCTATTCGTTCTTGCGCTAGGCGGTCACGTCTGTCTGCCACTGCGCTGGCTGCTGCTTGGCCGCTCCTCCTCGCCAACTGTAACATGTGATGTATCATGCTATTCGTTCTTGCTCTTGGCGGTCACGTCTGTCTGCCACTGCGCTGGCTGCTGCTTGGCCGCTCCTCCTCGCCAATTGTAACATGTGTTGTATCATGCTATTCGTTCTTGCTCTTGGCGGTCACGTCTGTCTGCCACTGCGCTGGCTGCTGCTTGGCCGCTCCTCCTCGCCAACTGTAACATGTGATCTATCATGCTATTCGTTCTTGCTCTTGGCGGTCACGTCTGTCTGCCACTGCGCTGGCTGCTGCTTGGCCGCTCCTCCTCGCCAACTGTAACATGTGATGTATCATGCTATTCGTTCTTGCTCTTGGCGGTCACGTCTGTCTGCCACTGCGCTGGCTGCTGCTTGGCCGCTCCTCCTCGCCAATTGTAACATGTGTTGTATCATGCTATTCGTTCTTGCTCTTGGCGGTCACGTCTGTCTGCCACTGCGCTGGCTGCTGCTTGGCCGCTCCTCCTCGCCAACTGTAACATGTGATCTATCATGCTATTCGTTCTTGCTCTTGGCGGTCACGTCTGTCTGCCTCTGCGCTGGCTGCTGCTTGGCCGCTCCTCCTCGCCAACTGTAACATGTGATGTATCATGCTATTCGTTCTTGCTCTTGGCGGTCACGTCTGTCTGCCACTGCGCTGGCTGCTGCTTGGCCGCTCCTCCTCGCCAATTGTAACATGTGATCTATCATGCTATTCGTTCTTGCGCTAGGCGGTCACGTCTGTCTGCCACTGCGCTGGCTGCTGCTTGGCCGCTCCTCCTCGACAGTTGTAACATGTGATGTATCATGCGATTCGTTCTTGCTCTTGGCGGTCACGTCTGTCTGCCTCTGCGCTGGCTGCTGCTTGGCCGCTCCTCCTCGCCAACTGTAACATGTGATGTATCATGCTATTCGTTCTTGCGCTAGGCGGTCACGTCTGTCTGCCACTGCGCTGGCTGCTGCTTGGCCGCTCCTCCTCGACAGTTGTAACATGTGATGTATCATGCGATTCGTTCTTGCGCTAGGCGGTCACGTCTGTCTGCCACTGCGCTGGCTGCTGCTTGGCCGCTCCTCCTCGCCAACTGTAACATGTGATCTATCATGCTATTCGTTCTTGCTCTTGGCGGTCACGTCTGTCTGCCTCTGCGCTGGCTGCTGCTTGGCCGCTCCTCCTCGCCAACTGTAACATGTGATGTATCATGCTATTCGTTCTTGCTCTTGGCGGTCACGTCTGTCTGCCACTGCGCTGGCTGCTGCTTGGCCGCTCCTCCTCGCCAATTGTAACATGTGATCTATCATGCTATTCGTTCTTGCGCTAGGCGGTCACGTCTGTCTGCCACTGCGCTGGCTGCTGCTTGGCCGCTCCTCCTCGCCAACTGTAACATGTGATGTATCATGCTATTCGTTCTTGCGCTAGGCGGTCACGTCTGTCTGCCACTGCGCTGGCTGCTGCTTGGCCGCTCCTCCTCGACAGTTGTAACATGTGATGTATCATGCGATTCGTTCTTGCGCTAGGCGGTCACGTCTGTCTGCCACTGCGCTGGCTGCTGCTTGGTCGCTCCTCCTCGCCAATTGTAACATGTGTTGTATCATGCTATTTGTTCTTGCTCTTGGCGGTCACGTCTGTCTGCCACTGCGCTGGCTGCTGCTTGGCCGCTCCTCCTCGCCAACTGTAACATGTGATGTATCATGCGATTCGTTCTTGCTCTTGGCGGTCACGTCTGTCTGCCACAGCGCTGGCTGCTGCTTGGTCGCTCCTCCTCGCCAATTGTAACATGTGTTGTATCATGCTATTTGTTCTTGCTCTTGGCGGTCACGTCTGTCTGCCACAGCGCTGGCTGCTGCTTGGCCGCTCCTCCTCGCCAACTGTAACATGTGATCTATCATGCTATTCGTTCTTGCTCTTGGCGGTCACGTCTGTCTGTCACTGCGCTGGCTGCTGCTTGGCCGCTCCTCCTCGCCAACTGTAACATGTGATCTATCATGCTATTCGTTCTTGCTCTTGGCGGTCACGTCTGTCTGCCACTGCGCTGGCTGCTGCTTGGTCGCTCCTCCTCGCCAATTGTAACATGTGTTGTATCATGCTATTTGTTCTTGCTCTTGGCGGTCACGTCTGTCTGCCACAGCGCTGGCTGCTGCTTGGCCGCTCCTCCTCGCCAACTGTAACATGTGATCTATCATGCTATTCGTTCTTGCTCTTGGCGGTCACGTCTGTCTGCCACAGCGCTGGCTGCTGCTTGGCCGCTCCTCCTCGCCAACTGTAACATGTGATGTATCATGCTATTCGTTCTTGCTCTTGGCGGTCACGTCTGTCTGTCACTGCGCTGGCTGCTGCTTGGCCGCTCCTCCTCGCCAACTGTAACATGTGATCTATCATGCTATTCGTTCTTGCTCTTGGCGGTCACGTCTGTCTGCCACTGCGCTGGCTGCTGCTTGGTCGCTCCTCCTCGCCAATTGTAACATGTGTTGTATCATGCTATTCGTTCTTGCTCTTGGCGGTCACGTCTGTCTGCCACTGCGCTGGCTGCTGCTTGGCCGCTCCTCCTCGCCAACTTTAACATGTGATGTATCATGCTATTCGTTCTTGCTCTTGGCGGTCACGTCTGTCTGCCACAGCGCTGGCTGCTGCTTGGCCGCTCCTCCTCGCCAACTGTAACATGTGATCTATCATGCTATTCGTTCTTGCTCTTGGCGGTCACGTCTGTCTGCCACTGCGCTGGCTGCTGCTTGGCCGCTCCTCCTCGCCAACTGTAACATGTGATGTATCATGCTATTCGTTCTTGCTCTTGGCGGTCACGTCTGTCTGCCACTGCGCTGGCTGCTGCTTGGCCGCTCCTCCTCGCCAATTGTAACATGTGATGTATCATGCTATTCGTTCTTGCGCTAGGCGGTCACGTCTGTCTGCCACTGCGCTGGCTGCTGCTTGGCCGCTCCTCCTCGCCAACTGTAACATGTGATCTATCATGCTATTCGTTCTTGCTCTTGGCGGTCACGTCTGTCTGCCACAGCGCTGGCTGCTGCTTGGCCGCTCCTCCTCGCCAACTGTAACATGTGATCTATCATGCTATTCGTTCTTGCTCTTGGCGGTCACGCCTGTCTGCCACAGCGCTGGCTGCTGCTTGGCCGCTCCTCCTCGAAACTGTAACATGTGATCTATCATGCTATTCGTTCTTGCTCTTGGCGGTCACGTCTGTCTGCCACAGCGCTGGCTGCTGCTTGGCCGCTCCTCCTCGCCAACTGTAACATGTGATCTATCATGCTATTCGTTCTTGCTCTTGGCGGTCACGTCTGTCTGTCACTGCGCTGGCTGCTGCTTGGCCGCTCCTCCTCGCCAACTGTAACATGTGATCTATCATGCTATTCGTTCTTGCTCTTGGCGGTCACGTCTGTCTGCCACAGCGCTGGCTGCTGCTTGGCCGCTCCTCCTCGCCAACTGTAACATGTGATCTATCATGCTATTCGTTCTTGCTCTTGGCGGTCACGCCTGTCTGCCACAGCGCTGGCTGCTGCTTGGCCGCTCCTCCTCGCCAACTGTAACATGTGATCTATCATGCTATTCGTTCTTGCTCTTGGCGGTCACGTCTGTCTGCCACAGCGCTGGCTGCTGCTTGGCCGCTCCTCCTCGCCAACTGTAACATGTGATCTATCATACTATTCGTTCTTGCTCTTGGCGGTCACGTCTGTCTGCCACTGCGCTGGCTGCTGCTTGGCCGCTCCTCCTCGCCAACTGTAACATGTGATCTATCATGCTATTCGTTCTTGCTCTTGGCGGTCACGCCTGTCTGCCACAGCGCTGGCTGCTGCTTGGCCGCTCCTCCTCGCCAACTGTAACATGTGATCTATCATGCTATTCGTTCTTGCTCTTGGCGGTCACGTCTGTCTGCCACAGCGCTGGCTGCTGCTTGGCCGCTCCTCCTCGCCAACTGTAACATGTGATCTATCATGCTATTCGTTCTTGCTCTTGGCGGTCACGTCTGTCTGCCACAGCGCTGGCTGCTGCTTGGCCGCTCCTCCTCGCCAACTGTAACATGTGATCTATCATGCTATTCGTTCTTGCTCTTGGCGGTCACGTCTGTCTGCCACAGCGCTGGCTGCTGCTTGGCCGCTCCTCCTCGCCAACTGTAACATGTGATCTATCATGCAATTCGTTCTTGCTCTTGGCGGTCACGTCTGTCTGCCACTGCGCTGGCTGCTGCTTGGCCGCTCCTCCTCGCCAACTGTAACATGTGATCTATCATGCTATTCGTTCTTGCTCTTGGCGGTCACGTCTGTCTGCCACAGCGCTGGCTGCTGCTTGGCCGCTCCTCCTCGCCAACTGTAACATGTGATCTATCATGCTATTCGTTCTTGCTCTTGGCGGTCACGTCTGTCTGCCACAGCGCTGGCTGCTGCTTGGCCGCTCCTCCTCGCCAACTGTAACATGTGATCTATCATGCTATTCGTTCTTGCTCTTGGCGGTCACGTCTGTCTGTCACTGCGCTGGCTGCTGCTTGGCGGCTCCTCCTCGCCAACTGTAACATGTGATCTATCATGCTATTCGTTCTTGCTCTGGGCGGTCACGTCTGTCTGCCACTGCGCTGGCTGCTGCTTGGCCGCTCCTCCTCGCCAACTGTAACATGTGATCTATCATGCTATTCGTTCTTGCTCTTGGCGGTCACGTCTGTCTGCCACTGCGCTGGCTGCTGCTTGGCCGCTCCTCCTCGCCAACTGTAACATGTGATCTATCATGCTATTCGTTCTTGCTCTTGGCGGTCACGTCTGTCTGCCACAGCGATGGCTGCTGCTTGGCCGCTCCTCCTCGCCAACTGTAACATGTGATCTATCATGCTATTCGTTCTTGCTCTTGGCGGTCACGTCTGTCTGCCACAGCGCTGGCTGCTGCTTGGCCGCTCCTCCTCGCCAACTGTAACATGTGATCTATCATGCTATTCGTTCTTGCTCTTGGCGGTCACGTCTGTCTGCCACTGCGCTGGCTGCTGCTTGGCCGCTCCTCCTCGCCAACTGTAACATGTGATCTATCATGCTATTCGTTCTTGCTCTTGGCGGTCACGTCTGTCTGCCACAGCGCTGGCTGCTGCTTGGCCGCTCCTCCTCGCCAACTGTAACATGTGATCTATCATGCTATTCGTTCTTGCTCTTGGCGGTCACGTCTGTCTGCCACAGCGCTGGCTGCTGCTTGGCCGCTCCTCCTCGCCAACTGTAACATGTGATCTATCATGCTATTCGTTCTTGCTCTTGGCGGTCACGTCTGTCTGCCACTGCGCTGGCTGCTGCTTGGCCGCTCCTCCTCGCCAACTGTAACATGTGATCTATCATGCTATTCGTTCTTGCTCTGGGCGGTCACGTCTGTCTGCCACAGCGCTGGCTGCTGCTTGGCCGCTCCTCCTCGCCAACTGTAACATGTGATCTATCATGCTATTCGTTCTTGCTCTTGGCGGTCACGTCTGTCTGCCACTGCGCTGGCTGCTGCTTGGCCGCTCCTCCTCGCCAACTGTAACATGTGATCTATCATGCTATTCGTTCTTGCTCTTGGCGGTCACGCCTGTCTGCCACAGCGCTGGCTGCTGCTTGGCCGCTCCTCCTCGCCAACTGTAACATGTGATCTATCATGCTATTCGTTCTTGCTCTTGGCGGTCACGTCTGTCTGCCACAGCGCTGGCTGCTGCTTGGCCGCTCCTCCTCGCCAACTGTAACATGTGATCTATCATGCTATTCGTTCTTGCTCTTGGCGGTCACGTCTGTCTGCCACAGCGCTGGCTGCTGCTTGGCCGCTCCTCCTCGCCAACTGTAACATGTGATCTATCATGCTATTCGTTCTTGCTCTTGGCGGTCACGTCTGTCTGCCACAGCGCTGGCTGCTGCTTGGCCGCTCCTCCTCGCCAACTGTAACATGTGATCTATCATGCAATTCGTTCTTGCTCTTGGCGGTCACGTCTGTCTGCCACTGCGCTGGCTGCTGCTTGGCCGCTCCTCCTCGCCAACTGTAACATGTGATCTATCATGCTATTCGTTCTTGCTCTTGGCGGTCACGTCTGTCTGCCACAGCGCTGGCTGCTGCTTGGCCGCTCCTCCTCGCCAACTGTAACATGTGATCTATCATGCTATTCGTTCTTGCTCTTGGCGGTCACGTCTGTCTGTCACTGCGCTGGCTGCTGCTTGGCGGCTCCTCCTCGCCAACTGTAACATGTGATCTATCATGCTATTCGTTCTTGCTCTGGGCGGTCACGTCTGTCTGCCACTGCGCTGGCTGCTGCTTGGCCGCTCCTCCTCGCCAACTGTAACATGTGATCTATCATGCTATTCGTTCTTGCTCTTGGCGGTCACGTCTGTCTGCCACAGCGCTGGCTGCTGCTTGGCCGCTCCTCCTCGCCAACTGTAACATGTGATCTATCATGCAATTCGTTCTTGCTCTTGGCGGTCACGTCTGTCTGCCACTGCGCTGGCTGCTGCTTGGCCGCTCCTCCTCGCCAATTGCAACATGTGATGTATCATGCGATTCGTTCTTGCGCTAGGCGGTCACGTCTGTCTGCCACAGCGCTGGCTGCTGCTTGGCCGCTCCTCCTCGCCAACTGTAACATGTGATCTATCATGCTATTCGTTCTTGCTCTTGGCGGTCACGTCTGTCTGCCACTGCGCTGGCTGCTGCTTGGCCGCTCCTCCTCGCCAATTGCAACATGTGATGTATCATGCGATTCGTTCTTGCGCTAGGCGGTCACGTCTGTCTGCCACTGCGCTGGCTGCTGCTTGGCCGCTCCTCCTCGCCAATTGTAACATGTGATGTATCATGCGATTCGTTCTTGGGCTTGGCGGTCACGTGTGTCTGCCACTGCGCTGGCTGCTGCTTGGCCGCTCCTCCTCGCCAATTGCAACATGTGATGTATCATGCGATTCGTTCTTGCGCTAGGCGGTCACGTCTGTCTGCCACTGCGCTGGCTGCTGCTTGGACGCTCCTCCTCGCCAATTGTAACATGTGATGTATCATGCGATTCGTTCTTGGGCTTGGCGGTCACGTCTGTCTGCCACTGCGCTGGCTGCTGCTTGGCCGCTCCTCCTCGCCAATTGTAACATGTGATGTATCATGCGGTTCGTTCTTGGGCTTGGCGGTCACGTCTGTCTGCCACTGCGCTGGCTGCTGCTTGGCCGCTCCTCCTCGCAAATTGTAACATGTGATGTATCATGCTATTCGTTCTTGCGCTAGGCGGTCACGTTTGTCTGCCACTGCGCTGGATGCTGCTTGGCCCCTCCTCCTCACCAATTATAAAATGTGATGTATCATGCTATTCGTTCTTGGGCATGGCGGTCACGTCTGTCTGCCACTGCGCTGGCTGCTGCTTGGCCGCTCCTCCTCGCCAATTGTAACATGTGATGTATCATGCGATTCGTTCTTGGGCTTGGCGGTCACGTCTGTCTGCCACTGCGCTGGCTGCTGCTTGGCCGCTCCTCCTCGCCAATTGCAACATGTGATGTATCATGCGATTCGTTCTTGCGCTAGGCGGTCACGTCTGTCTGCCACTGCGCTGGCTGCTGCTTGGCCGCTCCTCCTCGCCAATTGTAACATGTGAAGTATCATGCGATTCGTTCTTGGGCTTGGCGGTCACGTCTGTCTGCCACTGCGCTGGCTGCTGCTTGGCCGCTCCTCCTCGCCAATTGCAACATGTGATGTATCATGCGATTCGTTCTTGCGCTAGGCGGTCACGTCTGTCTGCCACTGCGCTGGCTGCTGCTTGGCCGCTCCTCCTCGCCAATTGTAACATGTGAAGTATCATGCGATTCGTTCTTGGGCTTGGCGGTCACGTCTGTCTGCCACTGCGCTGGCTGCTGCTTGGCCGCTCCTCCTCGCCAATTGCAACATGTGATGTATCATGCGATTCGTTCTTGCGCTAGGCGGTCACGTCTGTCTGCCAATGCGCTGGCTGCTGCTTGGCCGCTCCTCCTCGCCAATTGTAACATGGGATGTATCATGCTATTCGTTCTTGGGCTTGGCGGTCACGTCTGTCTGCCACTGCGCTGGCTGCTGCTTGGCCGCTCCTCCTCACCTATTGTAACATGTGATGTATCATGCGATTCGTTCTTGCGCTAGGCGGTCACGTCTGTCTGCCAATGCGCTGGCTGCTGCTTGGCCGCTCCTCCTCGCCAATTGTAACATGGGATGTATCATGCTATTCGTTCTTGGGCTTGGCGGTCACGTCTGTCTGCCACTGCGCTGGCTGCTGCTTGGCCGCTCCTCCTCGCCAATTGTAACATGGGATGTATCATGCTATTCGTTCTTGGGCTTGGCGGTCACGTCTGTCTGCCACTGCGCTGGCTGCTGCTTGGCCGCTCCTCCTCGCCAATTGTAACATGTGATGTATCATGCGATTCGTTCTTGGGCTTGGCGGTCACGTCTGTCTGCCACTGCGCTGGCTGCTGCTTGGCCGCTCCTCCTCGCCAATTGCAACATGTGATGTATCATGCGATTCGTTCTTGCGCTAGGCGGTCACGTCTGTCTGCCAATGCGCTGGCTGCTGCTTGGCCGCTCCTCCTCGCCAATTGTAACATGGGATGTATCATGCTATTCGTTCTTGGGCTTGGCGGTCACGTCTGTCTGCCACTGCGCTGGCTGCTGCTTGGCCGCTCCTCCTCGCCAATTGTAACATGTGATGTATCATGCGATTCGTTCTTGGGCTTGGCGGTCACGTCTGTCTGCCACTGCGCTGGCTGCTGCTTGGCCGGTCCTCCTCGCCAATTGCAACTTGTGATGTATCATGCAATTCGTTCTGGCGCTTGGCAGTCACGTCTGTCTGCCACTGCGCTGGCTGCTTCTTGGCCGCTCCTCCTCGCCAATTGTAACATGTGAAGTATCATGCGATTCGTTCTTGGGCTTGGCGGTCACGTCTGTCTGCCACTGCGCTGGCTGCTGCTTGGCCGCTCCTCCTCGCCAATTGCAACATGTGATGTATCATGCGATTCGTTCTTGCGCTAGGCGGTCACGTCTGTCTGCCACTGCGCTGGCTGCTGCTTGGCCGCTCCTCCTCACCAATTGTAACATGTGATGTATCATGCTATTCGTTCTTGGGCTAGGCGGTCACGTCTGTCTGCCACTGCGCTGGCTGCTGCTTGGCCGCTCCTCCTCGCCAATTGTAACATGTGATGTATCATGCGATTCGTTCTTGGGCTTGGCAGTCACGTCTGTCTGCCACTGCGCTGGCTTCTGCTTGGCCGCTCCTCCTCGCCAATTGTAACATGTGATGTATCATGCGATTCGTTCTTGGGCTTGGCGGTCACGTCTGTCTGCCACTGCGCTGGCTGCTGCTTGGCCGGTCCTCCTCGCCAATTGCAACTTGTGATGTATCATGCAATTCGTTCTGGCGCTTGGCAGTCACGTCTGTCTGCCACTGCGCTGGCTGCTTCTTGGCCGCTCCTCCTCGCCAATTGTAACATGTGAAGTATCATGCGATTCGTTCTTGGGCTTGGCGGTCACGTCTGTCTGCCACTGCGCTGGCTGCTGCTTGGCCGCTCCTCCTCGCCAATTGCAACATGTGATGTATCATGCGATTCGTTCTTGCGCTAGGCGGTCACGTCTGTCTGCCACTGCGCTGGCTGCTGCTTGGCCGCTCCTCCTCGCCAATTGTAACATGTGATGTATCATGCGATTCGTTCTTGGGCTTGGCGGTCACGTCTGTCTGCCACTGCGCTGGCTGCTGCTTGGCCGCTCCTCCTCGCCAATTGCAACATGTGATGTATCATGCGATTCGTTCTTGGGCTTGGCGGTCACGTCTGTCTGCCACAGCGCTGGCTGCTGCTTGGCCGCTCCTCCTCGCCAATTGTAACATGTGAAGTATCATGCGATTCGTTCTTGGGCTTGGCGGTCACGTCTGTCTGCCACTGCGCTGGCTGCTGCTTGGCCGCTCCTCCTCGCCAATTGCAACATGTGATGTATCATGCGATTCGTTCTTGCGCTAGGCGGTCACGTCTGTCTGCCACTGCGCTGGCTGCTGCTTGGCCGCTCCTCCTCGCCAATTGTAACATGTGATGTATCATGCGATTCGTTCTTGCGCTTGGCGGTCACGTCTGTCTGCCACTGCGCTGGCTGCTGCTTGGCCGCTAAAGTGGTTATTGGGGGGGGGGGGAACTCTCATTCGGGGAGGGGGAGAGAAGGGGCCGATCCTCCTCGCCAGTTGTGGCATGTGTTGTGTCACGCGATTCGCTCTTTCGCCTGGCGGTCACGTCTGCCACTGCGCTGGCTGCTGCTTGGCCGCTCCTCCTCGCCAGTTGTGGCACGTGATGTGTCACGCGATTCGCTCTTGCGCCTGGCGGTCACGTCTGCCACTGCGCCGACCGCTGTTCTGGACACTCGCTCTTACACTTGTGGCACGGGATGCATCGCGTGATTTGTTCTCGCTGAATGCTTGAAAAAGCCAAACCGTGGCTAACCATGCTTTACTCCTGTTTCTAATGCAAGCAAAAATGCTAGGTAATCCGGTCACCGAGGCGGAAAAACCTGTTTTGTGTCGTCGCGGCGATGAGCGGCGAGGTTCCAAGAAGTTTGAATTTTTCCCTGCGACACACCATTCAGTCGCTTGCATGTGAACTAGCCTTCACAGAGCTTTCCCTCTGTTTATCTTGGCTCAGTTCAGTTGAGGAACAGCCACTTTTTTATTCGCGTTTTCCTCATTCCATGCTTATCCTCGACTGGTGCCCGCTCCCCGTACTACAGCCACGTTTACATGAATGCGGCAGCAGTGCATCGCATCTCCTTTTTACCACATCACATTCAAGTGAACGATGATAATTCGCTAGGAAAGTGCGTCGGATCAATGCACCTTATGGGGGTAGATCAAGATTGATAAGTAGACTTCGTCGTTGAATGAAAACCGGTTTGGAGGTTGCCATCCACTTCCCTGTGGTGGCTATACAATACCACCGCCAGCTGGATAAAAAAGTAGCTTGCTTACCGTCCCGCCTGACTTGATGCAGTACATGTAAACATTAGCACATCGGAACCGCGAGATGCTCTAGGAAATGCGATGAGCTACTGTTGTATTCATGTAAACGCGACTTATATCTTGCTCTTTTATTTTCTGTTCCTCATTGACGTTGCCTGCCTCTTGGACCTCCTTAGACATGCCTCTTAGCCACGGTTAGTTGCCACGGTTAGTTGCCTGGCTAGTTTTCTTTGCCATCGCATGAAGCAGGGATGCAGCTGGTTTCGTATGAATGGAGTTTATTTAAATGTTGCGCTGTTTTTCTGGCTCTTTATATTCTAGCCACTGAAGCCGGCTCCTATGGCGACGCCCGGGAATTACATATTTTTGTTTGTGATGATTAGAGAGCAGGAAAGAGTGCGTGTTTGTAAAAAAAGCTCGCCTGTGTGGGCGTCGGCGGTGTCTCGACTTTCCTGGCGCATAGCGAGAGGCTTGTGAAGTTTCATCTTAACGTAGCTCGGCGGCCCAAGTGTTTAAAAGGTTGCCCCTTTCCGGCAGAAACATTGGCTTAGCTAAGTGAGCTCACGTTAGTGACCATCGCGATCAGCGTCGGGAACGAACTGCACTTGCCGACCGGAAACCTTGTCTAGGAAGGGCAAGGACTGCTATAGTCGGGTAAAACTCAAGAATGAAGCGGCAGGTGCCACTAAAGGAAGCCCTGCAACTAATGGCATCGACTGATTTTCATGCCGCCGTGCATGGTTAATCCGATGAAGCCGTGGTTATTCCCTATTAGTCGGCCACCCCCTGCTATTTCACACTAGCAGGTCCAAGGGGATCGGTCATGGGGGAGAATCGGTTGATGCCATTGGCTGGAGGGTGTCATTTGAGATGCATTTGCCCCTTCGTTCTTGAGTTGCATCGGGCGGTAGGCTTGTCGCTGCAGGATACAGCCTGCGAAGCAAGGCCGAATCTCACGATCTCGCATTCTTGTTCGAAAAAGGAGGGGGGGAGACGTCCCTTTATCTGCATATGAGGGAGGTTGTCGAAATGACACAATAAACAGGGGTGCGAATGCTAGGAGCAGGTCGAGGCAGATTATCGTCAATCTTACTATCTACCTCGAAAGCTGGCAGTGACGATCGGAGCTTCAGGATTTCCCAGATTAGGGGCAGTTCCCCTCACCTTTTCTACGAAGGGTACAGTGGGAAGCGACTGACTCATATCCCCTTTAGGCAGCAGAGCAGGAAGTGAAGACGCGGTCCATGAATGAGTTTTTGGTTGGAAGAAACCTTCCTGTAAGTCAGCTTTCCTGCAAGTTACAAGTTGTCCCCGCTGTCTCCGTCGCCGAACTCCCACCTCGCCTTCCTCTCGCGTCGCGGCATCGGGAGTCTTGTGTTGCCTGTAGCGCCGGCGCGTTCCTTTCCGTAGTGAACAACTGCGGCCTTCAGGACCGCAGTACTCGTCACTTTATTTTTCTGATTGGTTCCTTAATTCTCCGTATGTGCCTCATTATTAATGCGAAATCATTTTTTGGCTCATGAGCAGCGTCACCGGAAGGTGTGGACAGAGCGTGTTCACGCTACAAATGTTCTGTGATCAATTGAGAAAGTTTTAACTCCCGTCTGGACAATCTCTTTTCAGATTATTCGCAAATACTTGTCGAGCGCATACAAACAGCGCTCAACACTGCTACAACTACCACCTAGACTGATGTTGGTCGACCGGCACCAGACCTCGGCCTTCTTGTGGGCGGCACGCCGTCAAGCCGAGCTGGCTACTACGCGAGACCCTACTTCGGCGCAGGCACGTACGCGATTGCACTATCTTACAGCTAAGGCACGCAAATATGAACGCGACCTCTCACGACGGCAGTGGCATGCGTGGTGCGAACAACTTTCTGTCAAATCCTCGAATGCCTCTCACTGGCGAACATTCCGTACAATGGAACGCGGTCGCCGTTCTACTGACGCAGCAGCAACCGCATGCTTCGCGACTAACTTGTTGCCAGATGATTTCGCCAAAGAAGAAGCGCGAAAGTTTTTTTCCAAAAATACGATGCTGTGTCTTCTTCAGCCGCTAGTTTAAATATGGCAGGTATCCCAGCAAATGATATCAAATGCCGCCGTCTGATGTCGACGCAGACGGAATTGCGTGTCCTTTCTCTATCCCTGCGTTGCTGGCTGCAATAGATGATGCGAAACGGAAAACAGCGCCCGGCGCGGACAATATTCAGTACGAGGTGTACAAGAACCTGAGTAGCGCTGCACTCCCTCAACTACTTGACACCATAAACAAAGTATGGCTGAATGTCGTCGTGCCCGAGAGCTGGACATCCGCTGTCGTGATTCCTATCCCGAAACCAGGAAAGCCTCTGACGGACCTTGCTTACTTACGACCTATCTCCTTAACTCCTACGCTGTGCGCGCTAGCGGAGAAAATGCTACACACGATTGTCGTGGGGGCTATAGCAGCACCGTATTTATAACCCCGCACAAATTGGCTTTCGTCCATACATTGGTACAGAGGACGTGTTGGCTGTCTTAGCATCTGCAGTTTTGTCATCTACCCGCAGCTGCAATGTGCGTACCGTTTTAGCAATGGACATTGAAAAGGCATATGACAACATCAGTAATGCAGCCATTCTGAACTTCATTGACATGCTTTATCTCCCTCTGTGAGTGCGTAGTTTTGTCGAATCATTTTTGGAAGGCACAAAATTTGCAATACGCCTCAGCGGCGAAGTGGTCGGATCATTGGTTCCTCTCTGCGGCGTGCCCCAGGGATCAGTATTGTCGCCGACATTATTTAGTATTGCTTACATCCCGCTGGCTTGGCGCTTACATGACATCCATGACATAAAATTTCTGCACTACGCTGATGACATCATGGTGTGGAGTTCTCACGAAAATCTGCGTACTCAGGACGCTGCCCTTCAATCTGCCTTGGATGTTACCTCTAATTACGCATCATCCATCGGACTTCAACTTTCCGTGCATAAAACAACATACATCTCGGTCGCCATCTGCTTGGGACGCCGTAAACTTGCTGCATGGCCGATCCGTCTTTGTCTATCAGGCACCCTACTGAAGGAAAGTCGGAGTGTAAAAATCCCTGGTTTAACGATTCACCAATCAGGAGTAGTGACTGCATGGTTTTCTCAGGCAAAAAGGCAAGCTATTCAGACTTTGGGTTTGATTAGAAGAATTGATCCTAGAACGGGTAGCGCAGGCTCGTTCGTTGCACGGCAATTGGTGAGGGCAGTTCTGCAGCCACGTATTGTGTATCAAACCCAGTTTCAACATCTTACAAGAGCCCAATGGAATCGCCTTGAAGACGTGAACCGAGAGACTATGAGGACCATTACATGCCTTCCACGCGTCACACCGGTCATAGCTTTACAAGAGAATGCGCAGCTCAATACAGTTGATGAGCAGCAGAGCCATGATGCGCGCAGCCTTAAGGCCAGTCTATCGCACTCCACGCATACACTGATGACTTATGCAACGTCACACTCCATTCTTCAGCTGCCAGGACCAGTTATTCTCCCATGGAAGTTTGTACAGTTCAGCGACAAGAAGCCAGCAGATAATCGTCGACCAACATCTGCTGATTCGGTATCGTTGCTTCGCCAGAAATTTGAAGAACAAGATGCTTGCCTGCCTGAAGGATCCATTGTTGTCTACGTAGACGCAAGCATAGAACACTGCAAAGCAACAACTGCTACCTACTGCCTGTACACACCTGCCCTGAATCAAACCTCTAGGTTTAAGCTTACGGAACCCCCTTCGTCCTTTTGTGCTGAGCTCGTTGCAGTTCAAGAACTCTGCTCCCTGACAGCCACAACTATGCTCCCTGCGGACCGCGTTGTCATCCGCACTGACGCCCTTCAAGTAGTCCGGTTGCTATGACGTGTTAGCCGCTGTCGAACGATATGTCAGAACGTCCACCTGCTCGCGGCATGCATCCCGCAGCCAGTACGTATTCAGTGGGTTCCACGGGATCTGCTGACCTCTCAATGACAGGCAGATTTACCGGCCCGCCTCACGACTCCAGGCTCATCATTGCCTCGGCTCCTTCATTTGTACAACTTTACCCTCCTTCCATCAAGAAAGGAACTCCTCCGGCGCTGCACACGTGCTCTCATCCCTCCGTGTGCGGTAACCCTCCCCCGCTGTCTAACCCGTGCAGAGAAGGTTGCGCTTACGAGGACCCGGGACGGGGTTGCCCTCACACCTGCCGTCATTCGGAAGTGACCTCAGTACCGAGATTTCTTTCCTCGGCCATGGTGTCCGATATGTAAACACGAGGACATTGAAGCCGACATTCACCGCTTACTGTGGGACTGACCTGCTCTGAAGCCTACAAAGATCCGGCACCTGAAGGTAGCGGGTCTTCCACTAAGCAACCCTACTTCATATATTGCCTGGACGCAAGGACCATACCATCGCTTCCTACTGGACTTCATAAAATCAGCTAGCCCTTTTCCATTAATTTAATCATTAGTTGAGAGAAAACTGACGCCAACCAATATTTTTAACTTTACCCATCGTTTCGGGACCAACTCAGTCCCTTCTCCAGGGGTGACTAAAGTGTGCCAGCAGCAGCGGGTTGCTACCTTCGCTCTCCCTTTGTTAGCACGTGGCGCAGTCCACTAACGTGCGCAGAGGGGAGCATTCCTTGAGTCCTATTCATCGCCACCTTTGTGAGCCGGATGTGCAATGACTCTGAATGTCGCCTCTTGAACAGGTTTGGCTCCATTGGCGAAGACGCTCACCTCCTCGAAGGCTATCCGGTGGCCGGCGCGCTCGCAGTGTTCGGCGAGGCAACGACCATTTACTCACTGTAAAAGAGAAATTACTGCACGCGTCGTGCACCCCCAACTTCCTAATTTCTTTTCCCCAAGAACATCCATCTCTCTCTCTCGACGAGGTGGTTGGACTCTGAATTCATTAGCCGGATGTCATTTTTGCGTTGGCTTATTCTTTGGTGGAGGTTTTTGTTTCGCCGATATATGAAGCCGGGCACTTTGAGCACGGGAAAAAAATTCTGCCGGGACGCGGTTTTTCGGTCGTGGTAAGAAGCGGCTTATAGTCGAAACTGGTTCGTGAGCCACGTAGATTCCATGTTTTCCGAGAATGCGTGCAAGTGCCTCGCTGGTTACCCTCACATTGTGGAAATATGGGGGGGACAAAGCCTTTCGCCCAGCCCGCACTCCCACTCCGCGGATGCAGCGTTCCCGCTCGCTAACCGCGGAGGGGTTCGTGCTCGAGGGACAAAGGGAAGGGACGACACAGCGTTAACACTTATATGCTATTTATTACACTTGCAAATAATACACAGAGCGGGCCAGCTAGCTACAAAACATTAACGAGGCATTCCTCGGAAATAGAAGGCTACCTAAGAAGGACTTCCGAATTACCGGCTGGGGCAGGGGCGCGACTTCGGAGGTATCGGCGGCGAACGTTTGTATGCGCCGATAATGGCGGCCGGGTTCTCCCGTGCGCGCCGCAACATATGGAAGCACAACGCGCGGGCGTTTCATTGTTTCATTGTTGGCTGGTCCCCCTGTCCTCCGAGCTTGACGGCGACCAACGCGTTAAATAAAGCCACGTGTGCAGCCATTCTTCTGTAGGTCGGCGAAAACCGTGGCTTCTGCTTTTTTCACCGCTTCGGGGGAGCAGATTGACTTTGCTCTTCTCAGGAGAGAGGAGACGACGGATTCCTTGTGGCTAGTAGGGTGGTTGGAATTAAAATTTAGGTAGCGGCCGGTATGGGTTGCCTTCCTATAGACACCGATCTTTAAATCTGCGCCTTTTCTTCTTATCAAGACGTCCAGGAATGGCAGTGTGTTGTTCAGTTCTCGTTCCATTGGGAACTGAATAGAAGGCTCGACTGAGAGGTGGTTGAGCCAGGAAATTTTCGACCTGCGATGTCTTCAGAATGCAGAAGCAGTCATCGATGTAAAGAATGAAAACTTTTGGTTTTTCTTGGAACGACATCAGCTTCCTCTTCGATGGCCTCCATCAAAGAGGAGGTCATCTTTCATCACACCTTCGCCCATCATTAATGCCCTGGGGCAGTACATCTCGCTTTAAAAAATAATTAGGTCTAGTGACTGCGCAGGTGTGTCAGAAACGTCTGTTCGAGATATGTATTGAGGCGTACATGAGTAATTATGAGCGTCTAGGTTACAGATGCACGTTTCTGGTAAATTTCAAACTCGCTTGGAGTTAGGGTGCCTCGACGTAGCGTACCAGCATCGAGGCACCCTATTGGAGCGCAGTCGATGTCTTGTCCACAGTTTTTGAACTACGCTTCTTGCTTTACACTCCTGGCTACTCGAGATCGCATTTTTATTGGACCGCTTGTAAAAGCTGGAGGCCAGCTACCTTTTTTGCTAAGTGCCGAGCTCCTGCTCGCCACATACTACTTTTTCAACATGATTGCCGCCATATTGCTCACTGGACTGTTTTTTGCATCTGGTGCTACCAATCCACCATGCCTGCAGTAGGACACAGAGCAGATAAGCAAAAAAAAAGCGACGTCTGGAGAGAGCGGTTGCGAGAGGGTCAAGTGTTTTTTGTTTGTCATCTAAGCTAGCTTGAGTGACTGGGACAACTTTTTTTTTGTAATGCAGCAGGGCAAATGGGGAGAAACGGGGCTTTGTCTCCGTGCCGTCGGGAACGGGCTTTCTGTTGTTTGGGCGTAAGGGTGCAGAGGGTGGAAAAGAGAGTAGCGGGCCGCTAGGTCTGAGAAGCCCAAGGCACGAGGACAAAGGTCGACATTCTCTTCCTTATCTGGTTTCTGCTTAGCCCGCCTAGGCTCAGCCTAGAGTCACTAAATAAAGACTTAGAGTACCGGCACTCTTTTCTCCAATTGTTCTGTGCCGCCGCCACGATCATTGGTCAGTTTGCATCACGTGATAATTGTTTACACTGCGACGGTTCATGGGGGCTGCCATTTTGTGGCTTATGCGTTTTCAGTCGGGCAACTGTGGTAGTCCTAGTGCTGCGAGTGCTGCCGGTGACCGACTCAGTGACCAGGGATTCCGCGCCTCGCAGCATTTCAGCTGCACAAGATCATACGAAGATGCCGTTTTGCTGCGTTGTTGGCTGTTTCAACTCGCAGAATGATGGAAAACGCTTCATGCGCTTTCCTCCATGCCGTACGGCTACGATCCCCGCCGCAGCGCAGGGTGGCTAACAGCGTTGTTTACAAAATGGCCGGGCCAAAGTTAGCGGCGAGGTCGCCGAAGCGGCAATCTGGCAACAATGATAAACAACAAAATGGCCTCCCCTGCTTACCGCCGTGCTGCAGTGACGGTACTCTAAGTCTTTATTTAGTGACTCTAGCTCAGCCAGCCAACACCCTCTCAATGCTAAGGCCTCTCCACCGGCCGCGTGACGTCACGCCAAGGGACCGTGCAGGCCCCGCGCTCCGCGATTTCAGCGCGCCGCGCCCGTCTGCACTATTCGGGTACTGCCGTACGTAGCTGCCTTATAAGTGATTCCTTCATTTTCATTTTTGTCGTTGCTGCAGAAAAGAAATTCGCTAGTTTGTGCGCGCCTTAGGCTATCATTTTATCTGCTTTATATATTTTTTTTATTGCAGAACACCTTATTGTCAAGAAAGTTCGAGCTGCTAATACAGTTTTTTATAATAAACAATTTAGCATACGGCCGCCAATTTCGCATTATTGGTCATTATAATAAAAAATTGATTAGTTAATTTCAATTAATCATCTAATTATTAGGTTCTATCACGTACATGATGTCTGCCGTGCGGTAAAATCCATCCGCACAGACCGCACATGCGTATATCTAGTTGTTAAAGTAGAAGTTCGTGAACATTGAAAAAAAAAACACCGTCTACTGCGCATTGTGTTAGTTTTATTCTGTATTGTGTTTTGCTTAAAGCTTTCACACACAGCAATAATGACACTCACAATAATGTTGCGCTGTTGAGTATTTGTACAGCTAATCTGACCCTTACAATAAAAAACGACGAGACACCAGCAATGAAGTGTGCGCAAAGCATTTTTATTGCTTGGGAATAAAACTTACTTCTTCTTAAGCGTTGCTGCTTTCCGGGCTGCGGCCTTCTGCTGCGCATTGTCTTGTATGGCATCATTTCTTAGTTTGCAAAAGTTGTTTAGAACAACGTTGGTTGCAACGCGTACTACCAAGCGCAGGAGAGTTTGTGCAGTGTGGCCATTTTCACATGTCTCAATGTCGTGTTCGTCCAGGAGGGAAATCGTCTGTGAAATCACGACACCACGTTGATTTCTACAGGAGAGAAAATCTTCCGCGGTTGCTCCAAAAGACAACTTCTCTGCAACTAGTTTAGTCATCAGTACCATGTGAACTGTGCATGGCTGGGGAAACTTCAGCCCTCCTCTCGACAGGTTAGCTATCATGGCAGTATTTTCCGCTTCGATCTCTCGATTTTCAATCACCAATGTGCTGAAGCAAGCAGAACATGAAAGCTTCTTTAAAGCAGCATGAGCAGCGTATCCTGCAATGTAGACAATAGCATCCATGTCAGAGTGGGCGTGTGTAATATCGTCGTCGCTGACAGCCACAGAAAAGTTGCATGGGACAAGATCCTCACTTACGTCTTCAAACTCTGTTTCCTCGCGTGGAAATGTCAAAAGTTTTTGAAGACGAAGCTTCTTCTCACATTCGTAGAGCTGACGCACGGAAATGTGGTACTGTGATCCTGCCAGCTGGCGGTAACGGCCGAACCGGTCTTCTAGCGCATCCGTCTGAAATTTGCCCAGCAGTACGTACTTGAAGTGAAGTTCTTCTAAGCAGTAGCGCGAGAGTTCTACCAGAGAATAGCATGTCAGTCGCAAAGCACTGTGAGTCTCTTTCGTCAGCGAGCCACTGGTGATGTTTATTCTTGCCCAAGCGTCCAACCAGTCCACAACGCCGCTCAGGAAAGCTAACTGTGTGTCATCAACAGACCTTACAGGGTCTTGCATGCTGTCCCTTAGCCTCTGGCCTTTGCAAGGGGTCTTAACATTGACTATTTGCCACCATGTGAGGATAACGTCAATGAAAAGAGCAGTCGACTCAGCTTGAGGAATCTTGAACGCGGAACCATGTGTCCTGAGGGCATTTGAAACAAACTGATTAATGACGTCGAGAGCGAGCTTTACATTTTGCCGCTCCATTGAGGTTGGATTCACGGCTTTTGCGTTCAGTCTGTAAGCAGCCTTCACAAGCGACGTCTTCTCTGAAGAATAAAGCTGCCGCACAGCTGCGAAAGAAGCAGCTTTCATACGAGGAGGCCCTTCGGGCATTGCTCCACTCAAGTCCATTTCAGGGAAATAGAGGCATGTTCCAGGGTTTTTCTGGTTAATCCAATTGTTCCTAATGCACTTCAAGAGATGCACAGGATCGACCACGTAGAAAAGAGGGCGAGCGTTATCGGCTGGATGGGGATAGACAATGCTCACCTGAGGACTTGTAGCAAATAACGACATCATCTTGCGGTTCAGAGCATTGTTGTCCGTTATCACAGCGATAATTTTGAGCCCCATTTTCTCAACATTAATGATTATGTTCTTAGCATGCTCGTGCAAAATTTCTGCGCTCAGTTTGCTCACAGGTAATATGTGAATGACGTCCTTGTTTGCAGAAAGGAGTGATTGTACCATGAACACATGGGCTGTTGTTGCTGGTTCCGTTGAATGAACCGACGATCCTACTATTGTGCCCCCTTTGTAGTCGAAGTATGGTTTTATGTGGATCTCATCGATCATCAGGGTCACTGTCTTCTCGTGGTCTTTCATTGATTTGACTCGTTCTCGGATGTAGGAGAGACAGTGCGGTTGATTTTGCTCCACAAGAGGGTCAGCTTTGTAATTTGAGCAAACACGGCGCAGTGTGGAAGGATGGGGCAGAATGATTCTTGATGCAGCTCTTGTGAAGTGATATGCGTGAGGAGAAATTGAATTCAAAATACTGGCGAATACCAGCAGCTCTGCGCTATACACATGCTGTTTCGCGAGGAGAAGCTCTATCTGCTCAACCAGAAATTTCAGCAAAGAAGACTGTTCTTTCGTCGTATCACTGTCCTCAATGAGGTCTGCAAGCAGTGAACCGACAAACTGCAATACTTTAGTATGTTTCGACTCTTTCGTCACCTCAGGTATATTATGCAAGCCTATCTTGAGTTCTTCTAGCAGCAAGGACAGGCTGGAGGTGTCGCATACTTGAGCTGGCAGAATCCTGCCTGAAGGAAGCGACAGAAGCTTCACTCCATTCAAGAAAACAGAAAGTGACAGATCAGGGAGAACTACCAAGGCGCATTTCACATTAGGTGAAGGATCATTCTCGATGAGAAGGAACCTAACGCACTGCTCATCGACAGAAACGGTCCAGAATTTCGTGTTGCAGATTCCAGGCAACTTAGATTTGAACTCCTCGTAAGATGAAACTTTGTTTCTTTTCTGTTCAAGCTCATTAGACTGAAGTGACTTCCTCATAGCCTCCTGCAAAGCAGCGTTTTCCCTTCTTGCTTTTTTCGTCTCTGGCGATTCACTCCGTCCAGGCGTTGAGGACAAGTATTTTGGGCAGTTTGGAAAAACAGAAGGCGCAGCATCAATCTTCAACTGTAGCCTGTCACGCTTCACCTCTATTATTTTCCCTGTCAGTTCATCTTGGTGTGACAACGTCGTAATGAAGTCGCCTGCGTGGAAGTGCAGTTCACACACCTGCACGAGAAAATGAAGCAAGGCCATTCGCCATGACTCTCCATTGCCTAAAACACTAAGTAAAAAGAGTCTGAATAGTGAACAGCTTTTACATATTTACACAGCTTTTACACAAGCCTTATGCACATCCACAGAACTAAATGCTTCCTGGACAATTCATACATAAGTGTAAGAAGTGATATCATTGCCTACAAAGACAGCATGCCTTTCCGGGAGCGACAGCTCACAACTAAGATAATTACCAGCGCCTATTAAGCAATATTTCAGAGTCTTACCCTCGAATGCTCTGTAGGTGTGAAATCCTTCCGTGGAATGGCTCGCAACCAGGCTTTTCTTCGTACTTCGTCTCTTGGGAAGCAATAAACACGTACTTTGGGACCATTCTGGTAGTTCCCGCGGCACCCGGGAACACAGCACCGGCCCATGTTTCACGAAGTTGCACTCGCTACACGGCAGGCAATCAGTTTCCCATTCGTGCGCTAGCACAGGTACGCACGCCACACAAGAAACGGCCACACGAAACAGACACAGCCGTGCGAGGAGCGAACGGAAATGCACCCAACGCCAGGCTGAAAGACTCAAGCAGCAGCTAGACGCTCACTGCAAGACTGCGTTCGTGTCTGTGCTTGCCCGGGCAAGCGCGAGCACATCGAGGGAGACAACCGAGCGGAGCGGAGCCGCGCTTGGTGAGCAGCCTGACCGGACACTTGGCGTGACGTAGCGCGTGTGGAAAGGAGGGCCTGGAGAGGCCTGAAGAAAGTATTTAGAGGGTGTTGGCTCAGCCATCAGGCGCAGTCCTGCTACTGTGTACTTTGACAAATAGGCAGGAAATTTTCTACCAAAACCTCCTGTACTTGGAAGAGGGAGGAATGCGGTTCTTTTGTGGCAGTCATTTCCGGTGAAACATGGTGAACATTCTTTCAGTAGGGTCACTGGGAACTGCTTTGTATCTCACCTTGGTGCAGCCTAACCGGATGCGTGCAGGGGTGGGAAGTGTCCTTTCAGTAGCCCCACCCTGAAATACTTTGTTACTCAACCGGAGGTGACTAATCGAACACGTGCTTCAGGAACCAATAAACGTGCAGACTTGTGCCTTCCTATGGTTCCCTTGTATTGCCCCCACTAATGCTCTTCAAACCATCAGCTGGGGTGCGTCGCGCGAGACCTGCTGTCAGTGGCGGCGTCTCCGGAAAGTTTTTCGTGGCCGGCACCTGGCATCGGATTGTTTGTGGTGTCTGGCGCGATGGTCTTCTCAGAAACCTAGCTTGTCACCCGTCACAGCACTTCAACTAGCTAGCAGTAGCTTACCGCATTTGTTCGCATACTTCGGTGACACTTGAAGGCAATGGCAGAGGGCGAGAAGCTGCTCTTACCACACGGTGTGATGGTGATGTTATCGGTACCATTGACGGAAGCGGGAACACTCGACGATTATCCCTTGCCATTTCCGCCGCTATGCTCCGGCAGCGAGGGCCAAGACTGTGCTACTCCGAAATCGGGTGGGTGTTTCTTTTCGCTTTGCCATATTCTGCACCGGGCATTCCCTTTCGCGAGTGATATTTGGCCAGTGATACTGCTCCTGCACTCATCGCTTTCCTCCATTTCTTGCTGTTCGCGTCGTCGTATTGCAGTTGATGCATTCCTTGGGATAAGGATGGCGCGTTAAAAGATCTTTTCCTTGGAGTGCCTTGCCCCGCAGTCGTCTAGTGTCCGGTGTGCCCGTCCTTCATCCCGAGCTGAGTTGCGTTGTTGTCAGGTTTATACTTCCGTTCTTGTCATAGTCGATGCCTCCCACATGATCGCGTTGTCGCGGCGAACCGCTCGCACGCCTATTTGTCTTTTCCTTCTGCGTAGACGACGACGAGGTGGAGGAGGAGGAGGACGTTGCCGTCGTCGCCGTGTCCAGCAAGAGCGACCACGGGGGCCGACGCAACGGTGCTGCACCCGCCTTCGTCGCACTGCCGGCCAACGGGTCGTCGCCCAGGGTCGTCGGCGGCTTGAGCAGTGCGCCTGCGTCTTCGACCGTCGCGTCCCGGACGAGGTCCAGCTGCCGCGTCGTGACGCAGTCGCACAAGGCGCTGACCAACGGTCAGACGCAGCCCGGAGCAGAGCGGGCGTCCACCTGCCCCAGCGTGGTCGTCGGCTGCAAGGGCGAGAGCCCCTGGCACCACGGGTCGGCAGCGTCCTCTCCGCAGAGAAAGCGCTCGCGGCGAGACGAAGACTTCTTGCCGTCGTCCTCCCTGTTGAGCTCGAAGTCACAGTCGGGCCGGCGAGGCAGACCTCGTCGCTCGCTGTCCCGGCTGCCGCCGAGCGCCGAGAGCAAAAAGCACAAAGCGATGGAGCGCAAGCGTCGCGAAGACGCGCGCGTCGCCTTGGAGCAGCTGCGGGAGATGGTGCCGGCGTTGGCCGGCAACAAGAAGGCGACCAGGGCGTCCATCTTGCAAAATGCGAGAGCATACGCGATCCTGCTGACCACCGAGTCGGTCTGCATCTATAAGGAGAAGGAGCGCCTAGAAAAGCACCAACAATTGCTCAGGCAAGAGCTGGCCGCGCTGCAACAGCAACACAGGGCGCGACACCCTTTATACAGGCGCTGAGGCAAGTCGTGGACGTCCAGTCTCCGACCCTCCCGTGCACCCCCTCTTGTCCCGGTCGGAGCTCGCAAACCGCCCAAGCCTCTGTCCTGGACATTCAGCGTATGTATATGCCGCTGCTTCTAGCCCTAGCGATTGCTGCCTTCATTTCGCCACTGTCGCCGAACCGTGGACATGCCTGTACCTCAAAAGTCGGACCACTATGCATATCTAGTTGATGTTACGCCAGTGTATTCATCGGGCAGCTGCCTCTTGCAGTGTGTGGGGTCCGGACTGTGTTTTATTCTTAAGCGCTTGCTTAGAATGAGGGGAATTTGAAGGGTTTGCAAACAAGAGTACGAGTGGCTGTGGGGGTCGACTTGAATGCTTCTTAAGTGCCGGTTCCACTTCGTAGGTGAACAGACCCCGCTCTACTGTACCCCCTTCGTTTGTTTTTGCTTTATAAATATGGTTCCAATATCTTCAGAAAGAAAGTTTTATCTGCTTTCAAAAGACGTATTTGGTTTGCCAATAGTTTCAATGGTGTTTAAGCTGTAAAGGTGAACGCAAAGGTAAAAGCGCCCTATGAGCTAACCTTGACTCAGGAAATACAAAGTTGTGAACAACCTCTTGCACCTAGAGAAAAATCGTTCGAATTTACTGTTAGCATGTTTAATGATTTAGAAATGTTTGTGTAGCTTAGTTTATTAGCCACGCGTGTTTGAGAAATGTATTCTGCAATAACGTTTAGCATATACACTGCCCTGAGGCGATTTTTTGGACACGTGGAGATCGCGAAATCTTTCTTTCTTTCTGACAATGTCATTGATCTGCTTCGTTTAGTTTAAAAGTTATTACTTGTCAAAGTTAGCGATATTGGGGGGTGGTATGGGGGGGATAGCTGAAAAAAATTGCTTAGCTGTTGAGGTAACGAGCATTTAGCAATGCTCGCGTGGAAAAACGTAATACTTCGCTATACATGGCTAAGCATCACTTTTACTCTACGGCTTTCGCGGGATGTACACGGTGGGGCTGATTTCAGCAATTTTTTTCGTATAGCTTATGAAGGGCGCCAGCTCTCCGTGAAATATTTTAAGCATGGTTGGAATGTTCCAACGTTTGTTTTTTTCTGGTGAATGTACCATAACATCTCGGGCTCTCATTCTTTTAATCTACTTGTAACAATTATCAACAACAAATTCCACGAAATACAAAGAATAACAGGCTCACGCGCGATAAATCTAGTAGGCAGCGCTATCTATAATGGTACAAGTGCACAGAAGAAGTCACAATTCAGAAAAATGTCGAGGGTGGCGCTACAACCAGCCTAAACCAACCTAAATTAAAAGCCCTTTGGTGAAGCATAAGTAACGGCTTCTTTCCTTTCCTAGCGCTCCGCCAGAAAATCGAGCCTACCATTGGCCAAGGCGCCGTGGTCACGTGTTAGCGCGCGCTTTTTGGCTCCGCAGCCCACGCCGGCGCCATTAGACGTTTTTACCTGCGCATGCGCACGCGCAGTGGATCCCCTCACCCCAACAATGCCCCTGCGCATGCGCAGGAGGGTCCGGTAAACACCTCCGGTAGTACGTCTCCGGTATGCTAAAAACGTCTATTGTCAGGGGTGAAATAACAGAAGGCCGAGCGAGGCGGTTGTTATCCATATTAAACAGCGCGAAAAAGACGAGGGCGGAACAAGCGTAACGCAAACGCTGCCTTTAAACTGAAGATTTATTACCAGAGGCGACAGTTAAAATGTTTTCCTGCAAAACGAAACACACACACACACACACACACACACACACACACACACACACACACACACACACACACACACACACACACACACACACACACACACACACACACACACACACACACACGCACGCGCACACGCGCACACACGCACACGCACACGCACACACGCGCACACGCACACGCACACGCACACACACACACACACACACACACACACACACACACACACACACACACACACACACACACACACACACACACACACACACACACACACACACACACGCACACCAGAAATCACGCCTGGTTTCCTTTTTGTGCGACAGAGTTTTGGCAGGAAGCATTTCACCAACTTTGATGGTGTCTACGCTCTGCGGCGATACCGAGCTTCTGTTGTACTTACTGATGCACTAACCGAGGAGGCAGAAGGAAAAGGCTTCACGCCGTTCCGTTCGGAAAAACCAACGCGGCTCGCCGAAAGGCTTCGCTGCTTAGGATCGGCCGGGCAAACGTTGATGATGTGCTGGATCTGCGTCTTTGCGATGTGAGTGGCCCTTCTTCAGTCGTCAGTCGTGTTTTTTGGAAGGGTTTAGTGTGAAGCGCGAGCGTCTGCAGTCTTTCTTCGCATTTAAGGCCGTTTGTCTCGGTTGTAAATGGGTTCGTTCGCTCGCGGACTACGGAAGCAGTGCTTCTCGTTGTCTTAGCCCCGCCGTTCACGCTACTGGCTCTGCTAGGCTCTGCAGGTGTAGATTTGATGTCGCGCACATTACGTGGTGTATTGGTTTGGTGGTAGTCGGACACGTTGGCGGGCTGTACTCGACAGTTGCGTCTCATGTTAAAGTTTGAGTCCCGCCGTTTACGTTGCTCGAAGTGCATTTCTAGCTTTCGTGTTGCGCGCATCGCTGGACGTATTTGTTTTGTTGCAGTTGGGCTCCGTCGCTCACGAACTCGGCATTGAAGATGCGGTTCTCGCTGATTGAACGACGCTCTTATGACGCTCGCAGTGCAGGTCTAGCTTTCATGTTGCGCGCATTGTTGACCGCATTTGTTCTGGCAGGGTTTATACCAAATCGGTCGTTACTGTGCCTAGGCGCATTAACGGCAGCTGCCGCTCGAATACTCCATATATGCGTAGATAATACTTGATAATGCGAACGATGATCTCCGTTAACCATGGTTACAGACATTTTTTGTTGTGTTTTCAATTTTCGCTTCAAGCAACTTCCTAAACGAAAAAAGTGTTCGCTTCAAATAGGACTGTGTAAATTCGAATTTTGGTTTTCCAGCGCTTGAATTGTGTAAGCGATTAATTATCTGCGGCAGTTAAGTCTGCTTCGCGCTATACGTGATAATTACACGAGAGAACACACTGTCCTCTTATAAGCCATTATTGCGTATGCTGACTTAAGAAGACAATCACCTATGGACCTCCTGCATGTTTGTAAACAAACGAGGTGGCGCTGCAGTCGCTAGCGAGCTCGTGGTAGGCAAAAGGTCGGGGAGTGGCGTCGCGGATAGGTGTTGTGCGCGGGTTTTCAAGGCTTGTAGGCGCGTTTCCAGTTTCTGCGAATCATAGCAACGGTCGATGCTTCCAACTTAGTAATTTGTCGAAGTACACGAGCTCGCGTTGTCCACGTGCGGCCTATAAAGAGAAATAGTTTGTCACTCGGTACTGTATATATGGTTAGTAGTAAACATGTAGAAAGCGTTCCTGCCGTTTATTTATGCGCTAGTCATTGAATAAAACAAGTTTTGACACTCTGCACTAGCCGGAATGATTTTACTTCGGGACAGTAGTGAGGGGAAGTGCTGGCGTTGTTTCGTCGGAGCAGACATGCGCTCACCGTCTGCTGACATACGTACGTGTCGCGCTGCGCGAAAAGTGGGGACAGCGTCGTGTCCCCGATCTCCTGTCTCGCTTAGCGCTGTTATTGGCCGCATGACCACGCACCAGCCAGGCCGACTTGTCCTCTTGTTAAGCTGGTCGATTTGATGAAAATTTTTGGTTTCTAGAATTATTCTCTTTCCTAGCCCTGAAGTCTAGTTTCGTGACGAAAAATTATAGCAAAATATTGAGTACAAATTTATAAATTACACTTTTTAGAAGTGTGGTCGTCAAAAATTGTGAGGTAATTTCTTTGATTTCAGTGCCGCATTTCTTTGACAAAAGCGAAAGCGAAGATGCATAAACGAGGGAATAAACTTTAAGGTTCGTTTTCTGACCTCTCGCATTTTCTGCGACTGGATCACTCACCTTCGTAGTTCGCATGAAAATCAAATGATTCCATTTGTCGCAAACTATTCCTGAGACATTGAGGAGCGTAATAAATCTCTCGATTTTTTTCCCTACATGTGCAGTATTGTGTTAGTTATTTTTGTAAGAAACGTTTTCATGTAACTATGCATGCATAAGTACTGATCATATAGAAAAAGAACTAATCGCGCCATCATACAGAACAGGGCTTTATGCTCATGCTGGCATAAAAAAACTGCGCACTCTCTACTCAATTATTTGAGACCTAGCTTGGGGGGACTTGACGACGGTGTTAAGTATAATTACCCAGAACTCCACCAGGTATAGCTATAAATAAAAGGAATTACTGAAACTAGCCTAGGAATTTCATATTTGCACCATGTTTAATTCATATCGCATGCATGAATAACGAAAACACTTTTCATGCCGCGTCACCTCTCAATCTCGCCACGTGTCTGTTAATAGCACGCCTGCGGCTGCTTCTTTCCAAACATGCTTCGCGATCATGTATTACCTCATGAAACATGACACATGCATGATGCAATGAAAAAGCATATGGCGTTTAGCACACTTAAGGTACGCTATTCTAAGCACACCAACGCGACCGCGCAAGATTGACACAACGTACCAGACTTGTTTCTGCTCGAATGAAATAATTACGTCGTCATAACAAGAAACAGTTTCAAGTAAATATTAAATGTCACAAAACGCGCCATTTAAACATGGTGTGCTATTAACAAAAAAACGCATTCCTTGGGGGTGAGTGAACCTGTCGGGCCCCGTGCACTCCGGCACAAGGTGATAAGTACGTGTGCAGCTACATATGTCTTTTTTTTACTTGAGCAATTATCAGCCTACTATCCTGAAGTTCAGGTGAATGAACGCAGTAACTTGCATGCTATTAAGTGCATTGAGTGGCAGTGCCTATCGACTCCCAGACTTCGCGCTTTACTACCGTGGCCCAATGCCTGTTAGCCAGTTTCCGAATGCGGCATTTATGCGCGAGAAACCTATCGAGGCTAATTTAATATTTTTATGCTACTACGCTGATCCAGCAGTGACGCAGCTGGTCAATACACGCTGCTTCTGCAGTGCACAGGCTTGAAGCAGCCGCCGGTAACTGCGGCAGCTGCGGTAGGCACTGGCAAGCGGAACCTGTTTTGCCTACCATGCGAAAGTCGCTGCTAACATCAGCGCCACCGCATCTTCGTGGCGTCGCGGGGTGAAGGAGGTCCATACAAACATTCTAGTGGGTGATGTAGCGCTGTGGCGGCGCGCGAAGCAGCGGTTAAAGGCATTTTTTGATTGCTGTAATCAACCCAAACAATCAACCCTGCATCAAAATTCTGCTGCTCACAGCCGTGTTACAAAACTAGGGCATCGTATTCACCTATTTACAAACATTAAAGGACCACACACACACACACACACACACACACACACACACACACACACACACACACACACACACACACACACACACACACACACACACACACACACACACACACACACACACACACACACACACACACACACACACACACACACACACACACACACACACACACACACACACGCCGCACACGCGCACGCACACGCACACACGCACGCACACACGCACACACGCGCACACACGCGCACACACACACGCACACGCGCGCACACACACACGCACACACACACACATTCACGCACGCACTCACACGCGCGCGCACGCACGCACGCACGCACGCACACACGCGGACGCACACGCACACACGCACGCACACACACAACACACAAAATATGTGCATAACTCACTCATCGTTTGTTTGATCAGGAAGCATGCGTCGACTCTTTTTTTATTTATTTTTTTCGAAGTTTATTCCGTACGTAGAACTCTGGCAATGTTGTCTTCAGAAATCTTTTCGAATACTGCACATATTTTTCTTGTCAAACTGACAACCGTGCGTAAAGGAACGGGGCGCTGGCTTCCGACAGTGAAGCGCTGGCCACCACCCAGCCTTTTCGTGCGTGGTACAAGAACCGTCAAGGCAGCCACAATTAAAAGCGAAAGAATATGCCAGGGAATGGAGGGGAGACTGGCCAGCAGACTTTTCTCACGCTGTCTATGCTGCAGCTTGCGCCGGCGGGAGACATGCCTGTCGAGCGCGGCTTAAGCCTGTTTCACATGCTGTGACTAGACCGAAAATATTCGGTGTAGTCGGTGTAGCCGCAGTGCGATTTTCGGTCACTGGTTTCACATGCAACACCGACGCACCGAATTCGGTTGGAGCGACACGCAGGGTTGCTTAATGCATGCATAGGCAACGGTTGGTTAATTGCAATATTAACAAAGCAGGGTGTGTGTCGGCGTTGTTATTGTTATGCGTGTTTTAGTTATGACAAAATATTTCAGATGTTTTCAATGGAATACACGATTTTGTATTAATCAAGAAATACGTTGCTGCGCGGCTTGAAACTGCCGGGACGTGAAACTAGGGCCGGCCAACAGAGCGTCCATATTACGCTCAGTCAGCGCCTGCTCGCTCTCTCTTTCCACTGGTGGAGCTTGGAGTGTGCACCCGCGCGATAACTCAGCTCGGTAAGTACCTCAACCTCGGCGATGGCATCAACGCTCTGGCCCGGTAGAGTTCGGCCTCTGCTTCTCCGAGAGTGTTACTTGTTGGAGAAGTAGAAGCTACCTCTTCTTCAGCAAGGCAGCGTCAATGACGACGACGTCGACACTCCAGCGATCACGTCTCCGCTCGACTCCGGCCATTGGCGGCTGATGCTACTGGAGGAGTACTTCCTGCTCGAGAAGAAGAAAAAAAAAACTTCTAGGGAGCCTGCGGAGCCCGAGGCGTTGGTGGGTTCGCCCTATCTGGGAGAACCGAAAGTCGGAGTCGGAGTTTTATACTGCCGTGAGTTGAAAGATATATTTGGCATTGCGCGCATATATTTTGCACAGCGTGCTTTCAACGTATGTGCTTCTACGCGCACGCTGCTCTCTGCAGATGCCACTTCTGATGTCCTGAGACCGGGATTATTTCCGGAAGTATTACAGGATGACACCGGAACGGTTTGAGGAGCTCCATGCGCTGCTTGAGGAATCGCTTACGAAAGAGCACTGCGTTCGTGAGCAGCTCCCTTCTCGGATGAGGCTGGCCATCACTGTGAGGTAAGTAGGTTGATTGCAGGATTCTTGTGCGCCTGCTTCTCAGTAATTTTTTTTTCTCCGGGGAAACTGCTGTCAGGATGTATTAGATAACCGCTTAAGGGACAATCACGTGATAAGCCCACAATAGTTTTAATGGGAGGTACAAAAGTTTTCTTGTTGTTTTGCGCACAGCCACAAATGTTGCATTTGCACTAAAAGTCTGTTCCATTTCTGCTTTCAGATACTTGCCATTAGGTATGCAGATGCAAGATGTCGCCCTTTGTTTTAGAAAGGGAATTTCAACTGAAGCAGGGATTATCCACTTTACGTGCAGACTGCTGTGGAAGGTGCTGCAGCCTGTCTGCTTAAAGGTATGAGGCATTGCAGTTCCATTTAAGGGAATTGCTTACTCTCTTAGTCATACATGTATCTTAGCTGCTTGTCTAGCTGTATCTGCTATGCTTAGCTTCCTCATTTAATACTGAAGAAGAGATGAGGATAAGAGAACATGATCTTCAATTACCGCCTAAGCCGAGCTATCCAATCTAACCATAAAGTGCTTCCCAGAGAACATGTATTACTCATTGCTATTTATTTGCAGGAGGTGCGTGGAAAGCGCATTTGGCGTAATGGCGTCAAGATTTAGGATTTTCCGGCGTGTTAATAAATTAAAGCCGGAAAATGTTGACTATGTGTTCCTTGCCACGTCCGTGCTCTACAACTTCTTGATGAAGGACTTTTTATGTGGATTCATTGTACGTGGATCAGGAAGATGGCTTCGGCAATGTCGTGAAGGGCCAGTGGTTTGCCAACCGTGAAGTGAAGCCGACGGGGTCTCTGCAATGATTGAACTGCGTCCTCCTGCGGGCCACAACTTCTCAAGAGCTGCCGCGGAAGCAAGAGACATTTTTTGCGAATGCTTTTCTAGCCCTTAAGGGGCTGTGCCATGGCAACGAGCCAGTGCTGGGTTGCGGCCGTAAGGCTTAACAGGGTAATGTTGTAGGCCATTTGGTGCGACATTATGACTAAAAAGTCAGACGTTGGCGGTGCAGTTGGGTTTCAGAATTCCTGTGGCGCATCTCCTGATTCTTTTCTTGAGCTGCTTAGTTTTTATCTAGGTTCCACTATTGTTTCCTTTGACGATGACTTGTATGTCCAAAAGAAAGGAATTTGTATTGGTTCCAATGTGGCGCCTGTGCTTTGTGAAATTTTTTTTGTCCGTTTGGACCGCCTGCTCAAGCTTAAGCTCACTCTTCCCTTCATTGTAAGCATCTTTAGATACGTTGACGATTTTTCAATTATTTTAAAGCTTTCACCTAATGACGTGCTATCTAAAGTAGCTGACGAGATTTTAGTTGGTTTTTACAGCTGATCTAGCGCTCTTAAATTTACCCTTGAGCTACCCCAGGATCACTCAATCCAGTTTTTAGACTTTAAGTTGTTTTTTAGTCATTCTGAATATGTGTGCTGGGCCTTCCAACCCAGGTCTAAAAAAGCCTTGTTGCCCTTCGATTCTTCCCACTCTAAGGTGGTAAAGACGGGTCTAGCCTCTTCATTCCTGCGACCAGTGCTTTTAAAGTCATGCGTACATAAACTGCCTTCTAGTTTTGCCTGTTAGGTGGAGCGGTTGGAAAATGCAGGCTTTCCGAACCCACTGTTACGAGCAGTTGCTGAATCCCTTGTCAATAAGCTCCCGAAGACTGACAAGACCCTCTCCCAGGGAAGGGCGTCACAGAAAAAAAATATGCAGTTGTTCCCTACTTGCATAAGATTTCACACCACATTAAGAAGATTTCAGGCAGATATGGGATTGATCTGGTTTTTTCAGCGCCATGTAAACTTTCAAAACTCTGTGCGATAGTGGGGGAGGGGAACTCGAAACTAGGCAAGTGTGCAAAGAAGCACTTAGAAAAGAATAAGCGTGTAGAATGAACGACAGGCGTTATCTGTAAGATCCCTCTCAGGTGTGGCCGCACTTATATCGAGCAGACGGGCCGATGCCCTAATGATCGTTTAAGAGAGCATGCGCGTTCCTTAGAGGAAGCTGGCGGCCCAAATCTGCCAGTTCACTGTCGTAGTTGTGAAGGTTGTTACCCTTATTTGAGCCGCACACAGACAATAGGAAGAAGGAAGGGTCAACTTGAAAAAGATTGTAGAGGCAGTGGTCATTTTACGTTCACAACCTGACGAATGTGTTAATTGTCCTTCGGTAGCTATCTTGCAAAAAGAACTGCGTTTTCTTGCAGTCTGAGTTTTTTGTTGCACACTGGTATATGTTCATTCAGTGGCATCACTTTCACGAGCGTTTGTTGTCTTCTGTGTTTCTGAACCTGAATTGTTATTATCAGGAGCTTTCCATTTTAGTTTTGGTGCAATTATGCTGTTTTTTGATAAATTTTCAGTTGTAAGTACCACCCTGTGTTGTCTTCTCCCTCTGTCCTGCGTCTGTGGCGGTTTTTTAGTCATAAGGCCGTAAGGAACGGTTTGAATAACACTTATACTGTGACGAAGAAGTTGAAACAACGAAGCTGGCAGTGGCACGGGACGGAGCGCTCGCGCTAGGCCAGCTCTCACTAAACCATCTCATTGCCATCGCTCATCTCGCCTCATTCTTCAGCTGGTCGCCACGTAACAATATGTGTTCATTTTCGCTCTCAGCGCAACACGAACAGGACACAAGACGAAGGACTGGCACAAACAGGCGCTATCAACTGGTTTTTTATTGAAGAACCAAAAGCGTATAAATACAAACAGTGGACTACTTATCAATCAACAAAAGTTATCTGGAAGGCACGTGGGAGGTCAGATAGCTCAATTCCCTCTCGGATAACGTTATGGAAGGGCTGCTGATATATTTTGCGTCGTTGTGGTGAATATAAAAAGCTTCCATTACCTCGCGTGTTAATTTATTGTTATGTCGGAACAGGATGCACGTGTTCTTGTAAACTGGAACACAAATGCACTTTTTGCACTGGAAAGACGCCTGGGCAAGGGGGTCCCCTTTAGTTCTCCTTTCTGCATGATCCTTTTCATGCCTGCATTGGCATTGTCTGCTGTGGGAGCCTGTGTGAGACAGGGGGTTATTTTTCCTGGTGTTTTCATGCTCCATCAAGCGTTTGTTAACGCACCTGCCAGTCTGGCCAATGTACATGGCATCGCAGGAGAAGGCGATCTGATATACCACCTCTACATCGCAAGGTATAGATGGCGACACATGACGCACCTGACAAGCATCCCTCTTGCTCTTGCCGTAGTGCCTCTGATTGACCTGTTTGCACATTGCGCTAAATTTTTTTCCTAACAATATGTGGTCCCATGAACAGTATACACTTGTGGCGTCTTCACGTTATTTGGCATTTAATGTTTTTTTTATGTATTGTGATTCACAGGTCGAACAAAAAACATAGCACACTGCATTTATTTGCATGACTTTTGATTCTTACTTTTATTTACACGTACTTCATATATAGGGTCTGCCCTGAAAGTATTGAGAGAAGTCGCGGCTTGCGCATGCGCTGGATTGGGAAACCGGTTTTGGGGGAAGCTAGGAGACTTTCTCAATTTAATGCAAAGCTTCAGAGCGTTTCGCTGTTCCAGAGTTCGCTTCATGGTTTCCATGACGCAGTGACGAAACAGGGGTACACGCTAAAACATGTCCAGTCGCTTTGCTTACTCGAAGCCAACTGAGGTAGTAGCATTGTGAAGCCGAAGGTTCCCCTTCCTTCCCCTTAAACCGGTTTCTCAATCCAGCGCGTGCGCCCGCTAAGCTGCGACTTGTTTCACTACTTTCAGGACAGACCCTGTATTCACATCACTGTGGATTCTTACTGCATTTATTTACGTTACTGTGGAGAAACAATCAGATGGAGTGGATAGAGCCCCTGGCTATAGTTCCCTAAGATATTAAGAAACTCCATCTGTAGGTGGTGTTTCATGTGAGGTGGCACTGTAGCCAGGTATGGCTTCAATAACAGCAAAAAAAGTTGGGCTGAGGCTTAGCTAAAGTGTTAAGCCTGGATATCTCGAAGCGAAAAGCTTTGTGGCGATGCTCGTGGCTTAGCGTAAGGTTTCAAACATAATGTTACAATTTGGGTATACCTGTCTAGCTTTTTCAAAACGTGTTGTCTTTGGTATACAAAGCTTGTACAATCGTTATACAAGGCTATTAAAATCTCCAACTCCCACGCTACCACTTCTGGGTCTTCTCCTTCCATGGCGGAAGGTCAGACGACGGAGGCACCGCGCGGCGACCACCTGCGCTCCGCGTGACGTCACTCGGTTTCACGGTCAGACGACGGAGTCAGCAATGGGTCAGCGCGCGGTGGCTACGACGGCTGCGGCAGCAGCAACCACCTGCGCTCCGCGTGACGTCACTCGGTATCGCGCATGCGCAGCTGTGGCAAATCTGTAGTGTGGCTCACACGAAGCCCGGTGTTGACGAGCCCAGTGAAGCGTTTCGCTTCAAAATAGTCATCGCTGTCCGCTGTCGTATGGGTACGTAAGGCATTCCTGACAACATCAAGCTGAGCATTTACTGCGTCCAGCTCGTTTCTGCGCTTCTTGGGCCTCTGGGGCACATTTTCCTCTGAGGACGTTGAGGCACAAGTCCTATTCCCTTCATGCGAAGCAGTGGGTTGCGGATGGCCGGTGGACACGTGGTCGGTGGGCACGTGTTCAGGACCCACAAAAATGTCCTCAAAGGACGGTGCAGGTGAATGTGGCCGCGGACTTGCGTCTTCGAGGACAACCTCAGGTTTTATATTGCTGTGTCCTTGTCCTCTGCAGGAAACGCCATATGTAAACATTGTTTACATAGTGAACATAGCAATTCGCTTATTGAGTTTGGCGGCAGTACTTTGAGGCTTGGCTGAGAGCATGCCAATTACACCCACCTGTCTACAAACCTGTCATTCATGTATCCGAATTAAATCAAATAATCCGCCAGAACGCACACAATTATATTAGATGAAGAATGCACCGGGCAAAAATGTTCGCGAAACATCAATTTCTCATTTTTGCATATTTCAAGGTAAAAACAAGAAAGTAAAATCTAATCTGTGCGAAATGTGTGGTTGTAGATGTCAATGCAGTGTTACTTACTGCAGCATATCCATTTGATCTCCGAGGAAACGCATTATTTTGAGGTATATCCAGACCTTGCTCTTGGCACGGCCCCTGCGCCGCTTCTTGTGCAGTTCTGAATGTCTCTCAAATTTATGCGGTAGGTGTCTTTGAGGTTTCTCCAGCGGCCTTGTTCAACGTCGGCAGTGACTGAAAAAAATGTTAAAATAAGTTAAGAAGGAAATTAATTAAGTAAAACACTTAAATGAATTCCAGCGTGTGCCACAAAGCGTACAGCATGTTCCCAGAGTTAGCTCTGAGGTACAAAGCATGGACCGGACTGCACGCTCCAGTAACAGTGAACATGCACTAAGCAGTTCGCGAATGGAATCGGTCCCGAGATAAAGCATTTCGACATTTGAGAGCAGAGAAATATGAGCAGCTCAAAACGACCCAGAATAATTCTGATAAGTTATTTTAGTGCTCATTAACATTGCTCAGCGCGAGGATATTTTTCCACTTCACCACCATCGGAATTTGTGGCAGAGACTGGAGCATTAATATTGCAGTCAGCGGTGAAATAAGTCATGATTGTGCCGTATCGAAACGGGTACTGGCGTGGCCCCCCGTCGTGAACAAAGACAGTGTAGATTGAGGCAGAAAAATTAAAGAAAAAAACAAGCCTCTTCCGCACGTGAACAAAGGCAGTCAGATTTTTGTTTTGCCTTCATGATAGTTTAGATTTACTTTTTTCCCCAGGAATGCAAGTGCAAAGCCCACATGGGCGCCGCAGAGGGTAAACAAAGGAGGAGAAAAAGTTTGCATGCCTCGAGCCGAGCACAGTATTTAGAGAGCGCGTGCTGCTGAGCGAGTAGGTGACACATTCAAAAAGGAATCGTTTCGCCCATACGCGCTTTCCCTCTTAATAATGAGTGCAGTATATTGTGATTCAGTGATATGTGTTTATTTCCTCGCAAAACGGAACGATGCAGAACGTGCGGCTGAAAAACGCCGAGAATTCACGTGTGCAGCTATTCACATGCGCCTGCCGTATACTGTCATAAAAGGGAAATCACAATCGCTCGCGGTTAGAGCTTCGGCACTGCAATCCACACCCGTTTGCAAAAACAGAAACAGTAGACAAAAAAAAGGGGTACGTACCTGTGGGGTCGATCTGTCGGAGGGCATCGCGAATCGCCGCCCATATACCGGTCTTGTTGGAATTTTCCCGGTATTCGTCCGAGCACACATTCCATAAAGTCCGTCGCGTGGCGACTTCGTCGAGTTTGAAGGATGCTTCACTCCCGCCACCGGTTGGCCCGGTATTGCACTGCCTCCGGGATCGGCCTTGTCTTTAGCGCGTCTTTACTATCCTGTCTTTCTATACCATCTTTCAACTCTCCTACTATCTGCACGTGGTAGCGATTGTAGTTCGGCTTGAGCTAGAGAGCAGGCCTGTGCACTTTCCTTTTCTTTCTTCCTGGCAACAACAGACAGACAGACTTCGTCGATAAGCAGTTCATTGAATGCAGCGCGAGTCGCTTCACCAGCGCGGAACGCAAATGCCATATCGACTAGTAGCCCCTGCGTGCGCTCGAAAAACCACAACACGACTGTGCGGCCACGTGCGTGCAGCGCTCCAAAACACCATTCTGCGCTTCGCCGCTTTCGGTACGGTTCTTCCGGCGGCGGCGGTGGCACGCAACCACAAGTTAAGATGCTCCCCAATGGTCAGTCGCAGAGCGAACACACCGACGTTGCGGCTGAATTAAACCGGACGGAACTCGACCGCAAGCAGTCTGCGACTAGACCGACGGCCCTCCCCAGTCGCAGACCGACAGGATTTGCACTGTCGTAGGAGAAAATCGCATGCATGTGAAACGGGCCTCAGCCGTCAGGAGAGGCCCCGCCGCGGTGGCTCCGTGGTTAGGGCGCTCGACTACTCATCCGGAGTTCCCGGGTTCGAACCCGGCCGCGGCGGCTGCGTTTTTATGGAGGAAAAACGCTAAGGCGCCCGTGTGCTGTGCGATGTCAGTGCACGTTAAAGATCCCCAGGTGGTCGAAATTATTCCGGAGCCCTCCACTACGGCACCCCCTTCTTCCCTTCTTTCACTCCCTCCTTTATTTCTTCCCTTACGGCGTGGTTCAGGTGTCCAACGATATATGAGACAGATACTGCGCCATTTCCTTTTCCCCAAAACCAATTATTATTATTATTATTATTATTATTATTATTATTATTATTATTATTATTATTATTATTATTATTATTATTATTATTATTATTATTATTATTATTATTAATATTATTATTATTATTAACGGTGCTGTGTTCAGCGCCACCAACGGCCTGTGTGGCGTCCCGAGTGAGATGCCTCCACGCTGTAGCAGACGATTTTCCGTCACTCTATGGCAACAGACAGCTGCGCGCCGCTGCTTATAGAAGCCAGGTTTCAGTCTGCCTTTGGGCTGACATGTTTTTTGGTGAAGGGAACCGTGGCTAAATGCATCAAGCCTGTTCAATTATGCCATGTTCATGACGTGAAAGAAATTTTGGTGGAAGATGGGCGTGAAGTCTCGGCCCGCTGCTAGAGCTGTGCATGGGTCGCAATTTCGAGCCCGCGCCCGGCCCGCGCCCTACCCTACCGACAGGAGACCCGGCCCGGTCCGACTCTGAACGACCCTGAGCCCGTCCGGGCCCGGCCCTGGTCTCTGAGTTAAGGCCCGGCCTGACCTGCAATAAGCGCGCTTGAACCGACGACGACAGGGAAACAGATAATTTCAGGAAAATCAGTTTATTTCAGTGACTTTTGACCTCTCATTTGAAGTGAAAATTTGTGAATACATGCAACCACAGCGCATATACCTGGGTGTAGAATTATTACTCTACGTTATTATGCAAGAACAACAAGTAGTTCATTGATGATGGCTTCAGGTAAGTGCGGCACTCCGACATTACGAACCCGGCAGCGCTGAAATTTCTCTCGCTGCTAGAACTGGGGGTCGGAAAGGCTAATACTTTCTTAGCAAGAAGAGAAAGTTTCGGGCATGCAGCTTGCTTGCTTCTGCAAAACTGTAACAGCTCAAACTTTAATCAAGGGGCCGATTGTGTGGCCATATAATCGGTGAGCTCGTCTCTTTCGGCATTCTGATTGATTGTTTCGTCGCTCCACTCACTGAAGAAATCCATGCACAGCTTATTTTTTCGCGGGAGGTTGTCCTTGCATTGGGGCCGACACTGCCCTTGTGACAACGCGACGAGCTCTCGTGTACTTCATCGCACTCCTCGGCGGAAATAAGGTGTCGATACTGTGCGAAGAAAATCATCGCTATCTTGTGCTCCGTGGTTAGGAAAACCTTTGTCTTTAGGAAAAATTGGGCACGTTGCTGAACTTTTGCCATTTCTTCGGCCTTTGATTGTTTGGACTTGGTCATGAAGAATTCTTTCTGGTTTGGCAAAGTGTAATGAGACTAGAGGCAGGGCTGGGATTTTCTCCGCCTCCAGGGCTCTTGTTGCTTCTGAAAATGGTTCCAGAAATGCAATTAGTTCTTTTAGAACACTTTTGTCCACGTTGTCCGATTGAAGAGTTCCTTGCTTCAAGAAGGGCTTCTTCTACAAGCTGGCCGAATACAGATTCAAGCATGGAAAGTTTAAAGTTCCACCTGGTCGGAACTTCCTGGCAGATGGTTTAGTTGAGTTGGCTAGCGAGGCAACTGTGTGTCAAGAATTTCACGACCAATTTGACATTTTCCAATGTCTCACTGACACACGGGGATTCAGATGCAATAAAATCTCCAGAGGATGTGTTGTGTTCCGAAGGGCAGTGTTCAGCAGATGCGTGCAGGAGTTCATTCTGCTGTAGTGCTGGAAAGCCGACATGATGTTCGCACCCTGGTCAATCGCGAACATAGCCTTCTGCAGAGCATCACTGTCGATCCCCAGTTAAGAAAAACAGCGTTGCAACTGTTTTCGAATTTTATCGCCCGTCTTGTGTTCCTGAGAAAAATTGCAAGTAAAAAGAACGTGGGAGCGCAGGACCACTCACTATCGATGTAATGTGCCGCAGCCGTCGTGTGCGTCACTTTGCGAAAACCATTTGTCCATATGTCGAATGGATGGAATGGATGGAAGGTAGGAGCGTCCCATTTGAAACGGGGTGATGGCAGTTGCCACCATGCTCAGCTTTTTTTCTTTATTTCTGTTTAACTTTGGTGTAAATTGCTATTAAGATTCACTATTTTATTTAAATACGTTTTCCTAAATCTTTAACCGTATGTCACATCGCTGAATTGGAGCCACCAATCTTCCAATCGATTTTTGCTAACTTCCACCGCAAATTTATTTACATGACTATTGTTATATCCAAACCCTAGGGCCCCAGGAAGAGTGACTGTGCCTGCATCGACATCCGGATGGGTGCCAGCACATTTTTATGAGGTGTTCAATTGATTCTACAGATTTACCATACAGAGCATACATGCCATCTTCGTAAAATTTCTGGTTGTAGCGGCGCGTTCTAAGACACCCTGACCTAGCTTCAAAGAGTAGGGCACTGACACTTTGCGAAAACCATTTGTCCATATGCCCGTAGTGATCGCAAAGCGCCCTACGATTTTAGCTGTGGCAACATCCGGCATTATGTTGCTCCGGACTTGTGCTGCTAAATCGGCTACTTTTCTCGAGACAGTGGTGCGATGAAGAAGGACATCATTAAACCTGATCATTGTCATAGCGAGTTCCAATGCAGATTAACTCTTGGGCTACTTTTGCAAAGCCACTGCCGCTGACTATGTCAAACGGGCACCTATCTTTCCCAGATAAATATGCTAAAGCTGCAGTTAACTTTTCTTTCCTAGCTGTTGAAAGCTATGAGCTTGGCGGCTTCAGAAAAGAAGTTATTGTGCTTGCGTCGGCTGAGGTGCTGTTACATTGGTGCCTCTGCAGATGCGATCTTCCCGTTTTCGAAGACTCCTAGGCGAAGAACTTCCTGCGCAGCTTGCACTGTTCATGTCCCACAGGTGAATTCGTTGGACACGTCAGCGATGAGAAATTTGTCGCATACAGCGCTCTTATAATCAGATTTGGGAATAATCTTAAAGCGTCTGCTTGAAATGCCGCTTCTTAGGTTTTCAGCGCTGGACTTCTTCGTGATACAAGACTGACTGCTTGAAGCTCACGACGTGTACGAAATGAACGAGGCGGTCGTAAAGGATAGGAGAGCAAAGAGTGAAAGAAAAGACGCGCCGCGCTAATATGCCCCGGGCCGATCCCGGAGGCAGTGCAATACCGGGCCGACCCGTCCCAGAGGGCTTCAAGCCAAGCACTCCGCCATATTCCAAAAAAGAGTTTAATATCTTAGGTCCAAGAACCCGCTGCAGATATTAAATCAGGTATCAAATAACAATAATCACGTTAATGATCCCCAGGTAGTGGAGATTATTCCGGAGTCCTCCACTACGGCACCTTTTTCGTCCTTTCTTCTTTTAGTGCCTTCTTTATCCCTTCCTTTACGGCCCAGTTCAGGTGTCCGCCGAGATGTGAGACAGATACTGCGCCATTTCCTTTCCCCAAAAACAATTTTCCAATTTTTTCAAAGAGTGGACAAACTTAATGTTCCGTCGAGGGCTGTCAGAACTGTTCTTTAGCACTAACTGCCAAGAGCTACCAGTGGAATTCTACAGATTTCTTGGACATGTCCTACATTAAGGGAAAAATTACTATTGGTAAATTGTAAGGTACTGTAATGAAAATATTGAAGGTAATGGTCCATCCTTTCAATGTGTATCAAAGTCTCTTAAAGGTTTTCCATCACTCGCATCGAGCAGTTGACGATACCAAGGACGTTAATAGCAAAAAAACATGCAAGCATATAGATAGGCGATTGTTGTAGTCAAATCTTCAAATATGTGAAAAAATGCGTTACTGCACTCTTTCTTACTCAAAAATGCTTTTGTCTGGAATTGCTGGGTCACGCTAAGGAAGCCCCTTTGTATTGTTTGCCAGTAGTCCTCCGCTGGTTAGGCAATACAAACAATAATTTGGAGGCTGACATCAACAGTTGCGTTATGCAGACGCGTGTGAGACAAGGTCAGTGATTGCCTCATTATTTCGACGTGTGACGCCCGGCTTAATCTCCGAAGATACTTTACTAGATGTAAAAAAAATTCGAAAAATAAAAGCAGTCAAAATGTTTGCTTGCACATGAATGAACAATTTCATATGAGCGATGGCTCTGCACATACATTGTTTTCGAGATGCGCGTGCGCTGTGATCGGCATTAAAATAAATCTGCCAACCGTTTATCTCAGTGGTAATGATTAACCAAGCTAGCGCACTCTAAGAGCGTTTGCTCTTGCCCATTACGTTTCGAGATTTCGCGGGGTCTGCTACCACCCTTGATCAAAGCTCAATCTGTGGCAGCAACTACTTATCCCGTTTCGAGATTCCGTTACGTCTCCTACCACCCTGAGATCAAAGCGCCATCTGTGGCTGCACTAGAAAACAGCGCATCTCGCATTGAGAATTCTAGCGCCATCTACAATAGCATTGTAGAAACAACCACCTGCCGTGTACCAATGATGACGTCACGGTCCAATATAGTGGATAGAGGTGGAACTATGTGAGTATGGCGTCAGGGAAGAAATGTCGATCCTCGAATCCAAGATGGCAGTCATTAAAATTGATTGTGTCCACACCAAATAGTATCCTAAAACGGGTAGGAAAACTGTCTCGTTACTGGACCGCTATACATTTAAACATTCGTTCCGCTATATACTCCGACAACAAAAGGCTCCCATCCGGGAACAGTTGCATTGCGAATTTGGTAGGCAAATAAAACCATATGGGTTGTGGTATAGAAAGAAAACCAGAATTAAATAATAGGTAAACATTGTATACATGCAATTACTAATTGAAGCGTTACCATATCGTACCGCAAGCCGAATTCTAGGTCCACCTTGACCCCCCAAACGAAGCGAATTCTGTTTGGGACGTATCTTGAAGGGGCGTAACTGGACAATGGGTAGACGTGCATCGTAATTTCTGTGCTAGATGGCACTAGGCAGCGATCCTTCCTCTAGGCGGCGTGCGTACACGCGTAGCCGAGCATGGTGGCCATCCACCCCGTTTCAAAGGGTATTACATTCCGTTTATCGACACTAGCGGCGCGTTCTTCTTCGCCTTCTTCATCTAGTAAACTATACAGCTAACGCTCGTTACTTAAACGTCTTCCAAACGTTGCGGCATTTTTTTTTCGTTATCCATAAGCAAGCAGCTGGTAGGCGCATTTCGTGTGTGTTTTCATTTTTTTCTTCAGCCTCGAGTATCGCCTGTTGGGAACTTCATTTTGTGTTAAAATAAAAATTATTTTCATCATTATACAGCGAATAACATTGCGAAACCCCTTTGGACAACAGAGTTGCGTGCACCGAACTGCTCAGTTACATAACAAAATTAAGTACTGTCCGAAAATGAGCGTGCAAAAAAAAAAGTATTTACCTGGAATTCCGCATCTTACATGATCTTTTCATTTACTTGCGACACACATTTAGCCGTTACGGTAACGGCGTTTTCGTCAACAATCGGGTCCACGGAGTGGAGCTGATCCACTAGCAGTTCTGTTTTTTGCAAGCTTGTGCTGCGGAAAAAAAACATTTACTATTTCGTTGAAATTACATCCCAGAGTATACTGTACATTTTCCTAATCCTCTGAAGCTCGTCAGCGTTCAAGCACGAGAGAAAAAGCACGCGACTGCGCAAACACATTTGTAGGCAGGCCAACGCGTGCAAAGCACGTGCCGCGACTGGCCTTTTTGAAGAGAAAGCGCGCTACTCGCGCGGCTGACCGGCCTGCCTGGTCAATTATGAGGAGTCGATCGGAGAGGGCGCTTTTCACTAGCTTTTTACTTTTCACTTTTCACTGGAGAGAAGGCAGTCGGTGTGTCTGCGCGTTTCGAAGAGTCATCCCGGGAATGGCACCACAGAACGTTTCATCATTCCTTTCGCTGGATAAGGACAGCAACGAGTGGAAGAAGTTAACACTTTCCCGAAGAGCTTCTGCAAGAAAACAACCACGTCTCTTGCGTTGGCAGTCAGGTGTTCCTATTGTCGACCTCGGTCAACCAAACACTTTTCAAGGAATTCCGCAGTTCAATAGAAAGGCTCCCCTAGACGCCACAACCCAACACCTGCACGACCCCGAGTGCGCCACACAGCCTTATCTCCGCTTTCAAAAGCTTCCATTCTTCCTACCCTTCCTACTGCAAGGACCCCACAACCGGTGGCCAACATTGGTAGTTGCTAGAACCGAAAATGCGTTTGGAGCTCCAACTAGCTTTTGTTTGCTTTCTGTCGGTGTTTGTGCTTTCCTTTGGTATTTGCACATTCCGTCCTGGAGGGTCTGAACACAAAGCACTTCCTGCTGTGCGTGCAAGACGCCCAGCTCAACATGGCCAAACTCACACTTCCGCATATGATGCTGCCTTTGTCCAGTTTAGATCCATGGAGGTTTGGTTCTGATTAACACCTTGTGGCTCGCAATGCATTCCCAGAGTTCTAAACCTCCTGAAGGTAACGTTTCTAGTCCTGCCCCCTCCAGTGGGGTATTCGACTTCCACGAACGCTACAGGAGCGCCACTACAAGGCTTAGAAGCAAGGTCTCTGGGCTCGGAACTTTTGACCAAGGCTGTACGTTTACCCGCGATTGCGAAACCCGGCTGGCCCGTCCAAGACAATTATACCCTGGCCCAGGCCCGGCCCGGCACGGCCCGAGGGGCCCTATCCCGTGCACAGCTCTACCCGGTCCATTGCGCTGACATGCGCGTCGGCGCCCTCGAAATGAATCAACTTGAAGGAATATTCCTTTGTTCGCTCAGGCAAGTTTTAGCGGTTCCTTTTGCTTACACAGGTGTCATCGACCAGACACCTGGTCGAAGCAGCGGCAGCTTATTGGAGCAGAGTGACACACTGTCGAAAACTAGTGACCGTGAAGCAGAGGGAATACCGAGCTGCAGGAAAGTGTACCATATTAAAAGCCCTTATGAAATCCTCTTCTCGGGAACAGTGATAAGCCTTTATGTTTCATGTGGGTGAGGTTAATTTATATCACGTGCTAAGACAAAAGGCAAACAGCGATGGTTCTAAGACATTTTTGTGGGCGGTATGTTTTTTGGGAGGTATGCTGTGTCGTTCTTTTTGGGAAGTGCAAAACCAATGAAGGTGAAGCATGGGCTCAATCATTTTGGAGCCATTAAATGCGGCCTGAAGGACGTCTTGCGACCAGAAGAATGGGGGAGTGCCAAGACCTTCCTACTAGCGAAAGCAAACAAGAAGGCACAATAGAACTCTTTGAATGGGACAAGCGATCGTGGCCCAAATGCCCCCCCCCACACACACACACACACAGATGGGAACAGTGTCAAATGGCGCAAATTTGATACTAGAGAAACGGGATTTTCCCGCAAGCTGTTTGTGCACTTTGTGTAAGATTGTGTAATGTATGTGCTCGGTCTCTCAAATGCAGAAGCTGAAATATATCAAAAACCTGTCATAGCAGCTCCAGAGAACATGGCCGAGCTCTTCATGAGCACCGAGAACAAAGTTCATTAGAAAGAAGAAAGGATTCCGCGCATAACTAAAGGAGGCAGTCTTAGGCTAATTATTAATCAGAGATATGGTATGTCGTGACATGGCCAGTAGCATGTCGGGCGACAACTACAAACATCCCGCGACCCCATTTCGCTTTTATCTGGAAGCCGAAATCGTAAAGTAGTACATTCAAGAAAGTATGCGCTGCATAGAAAAAAAATGGCAGAAAGAGAAAGCATTTGTTTTCCAGCAGCTGCACAGCAAAGGGCGCGTATTGTGCTCGGTAGAAGCGCCTGAATATGCTTCATTAGCGAGCGCAGTTGACAATAGAGAGTTTTGGCATATTGCTACCGTTTTTACGTTAACGTTTACCGGGCCCGGCAAGCGACATCTACGCATGCGCCGCCACCTACCGGTCCGCTAGCACTTTACGGGATCTCTTTTAGCGTTGCGAAGAGTTAGCGTTCGCTCGTAAACAAACATGGCGGTGCCCTGCACGGCCGCTTCGGACCAAATACAGCACCGCCGCCTCGTTCTTCGGCGTCATTTCTCGCTGTAAATGAAGGCATTCGCCTTTAATTTGCAAACTCTCACTCATACTCTGAAGTTTGAGTAACAACTAGGCCATGTTTTTGAGAATATTTGCCGATTTTTGAGCAGTTAAGCCTAAGTATATGTCGTGTACATAGCCAAATAGAGAGAGAGAAAAACTTTATTGTTGGAGAGGAAGTCGGGGCACGCCCCTGGGTCTCCGCACGACCATACTGCCCTCAAGTGTTTATGTCCCTAAGGTCCATAACACTGGCAGCCTGGCCGGTGGCGATTGTCTGCACGGCCGGGTCCTCCGAGCGCAGCAGGGTCTCCCAGTCCTCCCAGGTCTTGAGGTCCTCTAGGCCGCGCGGGGGAGGGTCCGCCGGGCAGAGGGAGAGGATGTGGAGGGAAGAGGCGAATGGTTCTGGGCACAAGGTGCAGGCAGGAGTGGGGAAGGAGGGGTGATAGTAGGCTAGGGTCAGGGGTGAGGGGAGTGTGTGTGTCTGTAGTTTGCGCCAGAGTGTTGCGTGTTTGTTATCTAGGGAGGGGTGGGGCGGGGGGCAGAGCTGGCGCGAGGCTCTGTAGGCTTGCGTCATCTAGCTGAACGAGTGCATTCGCTTCCTCGCAAAATCCCCGATCCGAGGCCACCTGAACCCGGTTTTAAGAACCTCGGGCTAAAAGGTAGGCGGCCTCGTTTCTGGGATTCCCAGAGTGCGCAGGCACCCAGAAGCCAAATAGCAACGACTACACCGCAGCTCTTCATTTTTGTGCCCGGTTTAACATTTTTTTATATTTTCATGATTTTTTTTCGTCGAAAAAACAAGACTGGTAATTCTCTTACTATATTCATCAGTAATTGCAGAAAATAAAATTTTCTCCTTTCCAGAGTTGGCGCACTTTAACTTATTGCCACTAGATGGCGCCACTATGTTTACATCCAAACACACAAAGAAGCAACGATGCGGCATGACAAACAGGTGTCGTAGTTGTGCCTTTTTACAGCGCTCGCAACGCAACGTGCCCTGCGTATGCAAGCTTACTGAGGTTTACGTAGTGAAATTGTCTACTGGCCAGGACAGCCAAAGATGTCCAGCTTCACGGGCACATTCGAAAAGCCGCTGAGTCGGCTGTTAGCTGAAGTGTAGTCGGTTCGTCTTTATATGCAGAGATAAATATTATTAAATTGTAGCATCTCACGCCATAGTAATGATTGCAATGCACCCGTATTTTTTTCCCTTAAAAGCTGGGCATCTGGCATCATCATCACTCGTTTTAGCCTTACGGTAACTTGTTACGGCAGAGACGGTAAGCTAAAGCGTCCTATGGAGTGCGCCGCGGAAAGTGCGGTGTCCGGGAACACGGTAAACGGTAACGTAAACACGGTAACGATATGCTATAACTCTCTAATGTGTATTTTTTGGAGCGCAGGTCTTTGGCGCCCGTTCCTGCGTTTCGCGGCGTCGCCGTTGTCCCCTGTAGGCCACCTGAACCCGGTTTTAAGAACCTCGGGCTAAAAGGTAGGCGGCCTCGTTTCTGGGATTCCCAGAGTGCGCAGGCACCCATAAGCCAAATAGCAACGACTACACCGCAGCTCTTCATTTTTGTGCCCGGTTTAACATTTTTTTATATTTTCATGATTTTTTTTCGTCGAAAAAACAAGACTGGTAATTCTCTTACTATATTCATCAGTAATTGCAGAAAATAAAATTTTCTCCTTTCCAGAGTTGGCGCACTTTAACTTATTGCCACTAGATGGCGCCACTATGTTTACATCCAAACACACAAAGAAGCAACGATGCGGCATGACAAACAGGTGTCGTAGTTGTGCCTTTTTACAGCGCTCGCAACGCAACGTGCCCTGCGTATGCAAGCTTACTGAGGTTTACGTAGTGAAATTGTCTACTGGCCAGGACAGCCAAAGATGTCCAGCTTCACGGGCACATTTGAAAAGCCGCTGAGTCGGCTGTTAGCTGAAGTGTAGTCGGTTCGTCTTTATATGCAGAGATAAATATTATTAAATTGTAGCATCTCACGCCATAGTAATGATTGCAATGCACCCGTATTTTTTTCCCTTAAAAGCTGGGCATCTGGCATCATCATCACTCGTTTTAGCCTTACGGTAACTTGTTACGGCAGAGACGGTAAGCTAAAGCGTCCTATGGAGTGCGCCGCGGAAAGTGCGGTGTCCGGGAACACGGTAAACGGTAACGTAAACACGATAACGATATGCTATAACTCTCTAATGTGTATTTTTTGGAGCGCAGGTCTTTGGCGCCCGTTCCTGCGTTTCGCGGCGTCGCCGTTGTCCCCTGTAGCAGCGCGCTCCTGGCGCCATTTTTCCCGCAAGCCCAAGCCAAAACGCATTGCCGCCGCCGCTCGCCACTGCGCGTACCCCCCGCTGAAGCTGAAGCAGCTGAAGCTGACGCTGAAGCAGACGCTAGGCGTCGTCTCCGAGAAGACCCTGCCATTCGCGCCGCCGATGCCGAGGCCAAACGCAAAGAAAGGCTCGCAAAGGATGAGGGTGCAACAAAAGCTTTTCGGCGGCAGTTTAGAAACAATCCGTTTGGAAGTATGTAGATCCACACCAGTGTTAGTAGTGGAGGACATTAATGTAGATACAAAGACGGACAGGAATTCCTTATCACTTATGCCGGAGGACATCCCGTTTGTCTCAATCGTAACGCCTCCCACGAAACCTCGCGGAATACTTGCATAGACCTCGTCTTTGAGAACCAGACATTGGCGCAGCAAGTCGAGCATATATCCATCCATTTCTCCGAGCACAAAGCTTCCTCCGTGGCAATCAATAACTGTTAGTGGAGTGTTTCTTGAAGAAGGAATATGTGTGAAAAATCAAAAGTTGTCTGTAATTGCACATACATGTCTTGCTCGAATTATTTGCCTCAATTCATCGAAAAGCTGAAACAGCCGATAAGCTGCGCTCAAATTTCGCATTAGGAAGTAATATAATCCTTGGCAATATTTTTTCAGGCGCACTTTGTTACCGACCGCAAAACTTAGAAGACACAGAAATATCTCTTTTCTTCGCGAGATATTTCGCAGGGCCAGCTGCGCGATACGGAATCGCAATGGAAATAACCGCTCCATTTTCTTTCTAGAATAAAAAAAAAACGCGTTCCCTTTTCACTTCTCGGTGCGGAAAGCATATACGTAAAATTAGGGGGCACTTTGGTGACCTAACGTGCGATGAGGCGAAAGCCTTTTGCGCGGTGTTGCTGCCCATGTCGCTGTTTGCGGGCTGAAGGTACTAATGAAAGACTGCGATCGTTGACTGACTGAAGCGCAGGTGCATCGTCTGCTGGCGCCTTGTGCATGCGCATTGCATTAAAGGTATAGTAAATGAAGTATATATATATATATATATATATATATATATATATATATATATATATATATATATATATATATATATATATATATATATATATATATATATATTCCACTTAAGAGGGCTAACCAGCTACGAGGCAACTCAGATTTGAGCTTTTCCTGTCAATAGATGGCAGCACTTAAGTACCACAAAAAGGAGGGAACTTCTATTACCTCTCCAGGTTTGTAAATTCTACCGCGACATCTCCTCGACCGCGACACGCAAGTATTAGTTCTTCCGCGAACAAAAAGTACGGCCGAGAACTTTCTGTGTATATCCTGCCAAAGCAGGGTGACGGAAGCACGAAAGAATAAACAACCGTCTCAAGGGGTGGTGGTCACAGAATGGACCCTTTTCCAGGCACCCACTACACAGCTGCCACAATGAAAAGTACGTTTTCCGGTTTGGGTCCCCCTAAGCTCCCTCGCATGTTTTTTGCGAAAATACATTTACAATGATAGGGTGGGGTATACAGCCTGTAGTTAGAAGCAGTGTTGGTTTAGCCTAGCCAGAACAGATGAGTGTGAGTCATCTTTTGAGTCTTTGACACACCTTGGGAACACCTCCGCTTCCGCACTTTGGCCGTATATTCCGTATTCCGCGTATTCCTCCGACGCCACACGCAATACAAGCTTGGTGACCCTGTACGTGTGTAGACGCCGATTCGACGACGCGGCCTCAGTGAAAAGCTTTTTGCGCTCTCATTGTTTACGCTGTCAGTGTTTATTTTCCATTGTCTTTGCTGCTGTTGACCTTACTTTTTGTTTAAGCATCCGGCCGATGCTTCTTTGACAAAAGGAATGCCGTGAAACTGTTGTACTTTTTGTTTGTTCAAGTTCAGAACCGTTGGCGCACGGGAATATCACTTTTTTATGCGAGATGCGATCAGCGCTATCTAGAAGGAATGCAGCCAGGCGCAACTATTTCGAAATTATTCTGGGTTGTTGTAATTGTTTTAAGCGCCTTATCTTGAAAGTTCCTCTTCGATGACCACCGAGCACGTTTGCTGCTATCGGAGTCGCCGAATTCTTCATTTAAATTTATTTATGGGCGATAGTCACTTCAGTAACTAAATTACAGCTGAAATACTTCGTTTCATGTCTCCTTCACTGCTTAAAATTTCATCACGAAACAAATCAGATTTGGGTAAAAGGGTGAGATGCGTGGTTTGCAAAAACACTGAGATTGTCCTGTTGCTATTTGTGGTGATTTTGAACGCGAATTTCGCCATTGCACAAGCTACTACCAACTGTTCTGGACAAATTTGATAGAGGTAGTTTATTGTTCAAAATAACAAAAATTGCAATTTAATAGAAGATGGCCACTGCAGCCACGCCAACCGCGTGTGCTCTTTCTGAACACAAAAACGGCAGCGCACCGGAATTGTCATGACGTCAGGGGTTTGAAAGCGAAAATTCTACACCTACTATGGTTTCCGAAAAAGTATCATTATGAGCTCTGCTATATTATGTTCTTTCATATATTTCATGTTCTTTTATATATTTTATATATTTATATAACGCCCCTTCCGAGCGTTTTTCTGATTTACATGTGCGACTTTTGGAAGCCTAGTGCAGGAGGTGCGACTAGGTGCAGCACATACCGAGGCGTATCTAATTGGGAGAATAAAGACGGTTGGGGAACACTTGACACATGCGAAACCGGTTCAGGAGCAAAACTGGATGATTTTGCCAGCGAGGCCATGGACGTCTGACATCACGTTATTCGCACCACAGAGATGTCTATTCTGGAGTAGGGGGCTCGGAAACCCGCGAGCTCCTTTCTTCAGATAAGGTGCAACCATGCTTTCCCGCGTCCAGTGGGCAGCACCTGCACTGGTAACGGGAACATTCTGGCAGAGATATGAGTGGTCGCGAGGAGAATTGGGGAAAAAGAGCGACGCTCGACCAAAGATTCGTTAGAGAACCTATGTTTCGATGCCGATCCGACACATTCTAGTTTCACTAGCTTGGAGCCAAAGCCGACAGCGTTGGCTTCGACCGGTTCTCATGACGTCGCAGTTGCAGTGCAGCAGGGGCTGAGCAGGAAAAGGAAGGAGACGGTCCTTTCTCCCTTTGATGTTGGCTGTTGCACGGGAATACATAGTTGTGCGCGAGTATAGCGAGAAATCGCAGGTGATTGGCAAGTGCCTCAGTGATAGGAGGTTAATCTCTACGCCATGACAATCAGTCTACGCCATTAGCCCTGTTTACATGAACCCGATTGCTTCGGGTCGATTCGGGGGTCGGGTTGAGCATGGTAAATCCAACTCAACCACTGCGTGTTTACACGAACTCGATTTAGCGATTCGAGACCTGTTCAGCTGTAGCGACACCAAGCGTCGAGCAAGCAGTAGCAGCCTCCAAAATTTAGGCATGTCATCGCTGCATCGGAGGTGCGACGGCGCACGTGGAAAGCAAGTTCGCATTTATCCCCTTCCCTCTCAATAACCCTACTTTTCGACCCAACAGCGTTTACAAGCACATCGGTTCAGGGTCGAGTTGAGTCACCTATCCCTTGCGGCGGAATTGACTGGACCACTCCCGGCTCGGCGTGCTTACCAGTACCGGTTTTCAAGCAACCAGGCGTGTGGGTTCATGTAAGCACCGGCCGCTATAGGCTCGAGGCCCTCCTGTGAGGAATATTTGCGGCTTCATTCTTGACTTGTATCGACACCTGGGTCACTGCGTGCTTGCGCTGGGCAAGGAACAATGCTGTTCTCCCACACTGTCTTGAATAGGGAGGCCCCATCCTGTCTTTTGCACTAACAATGCCTTATTGTGTGGCTGCCGGGAGGGAAAAGGGGGGGCGGGGGGGCACCTTTGGGTGTGGCCTTGCATTCCACCTCCTTTCCGCACCAAGAGCTCGAGCAAAAGAGAGGCAGAAATCTTTTCCGATTACAGCCCAAGCAAGAAAAAAGGAAAGAGATCAGGTCCGACAAGTTCTGAGTAAAAACCTGCTCGCACGAACACAGACAACCAAGAGGCTGGTGGTAGAGTGTAGTAGCGACAAAATATTCTGACGCCAGATGGAGCCACGTCGCGCTAGTAAAATTTGGCGCAAATTTCGAATCCCCGCAGAAAATACATACACAAATTTCAGAGCCTGTAAAACGCAAATACTACTCTCGATATGAATGAAAATTGCGGCTTGACAATCAAGAAAGAAAAAGGGAGGAAATGTTGCGGACGAAATTCTGATATTTGGCTTAGTTTTTTCACTAGATGACATGAAAGACCGACATACCTAAAGGTGCAATTTTTCTGGATATTTATTGCTGATTTGTAAAAAAATGAAACTTAAAAATAACATCTGTCTGCAAAATTTCCTCAATTCATTAAGAAAGAAAACGCTGCCACAGACCTCATGAAAATCGAGGCAGTTTTAGACACGCTGCAGCTTATGAAAGTTCCCATGTATTTCCTATGGACAATGTCACTGGTGAACCCTCTTAACACCCTGATAAGGGTACAGTCCACCGTCTGAAACTGTTGATGAATAAACCAAGATAATCGCACCAGTTGTGACCTTTTCACTGCGCAAGTTATCATTGGCTCGTTGAGCAACCCCGACTGCGTCCACACACACACACACACACACACACACACACACACACACACACACACACACACACACACACACACACACACACACACACACACACACACACACACACACACACACACACACACACACACACACACACACACACACACACACACACACACACACACACACACACACACACACACACACACACACACACACACACACACACACACACACACACACACACACACACACACACACACACACACACACACACACACACACACACACACACACACACACACACACACACACACACACACACACACACACACACACACACACACACACACACACACACACACACACACACACACACACACACACACACACACACACACACACACACACACACACACACACACACACACACACACACACACACACACACACACACACACACACACACACACACACACACACACACACACACACACACACACACACACACACACACACACACACACACACACACACACACACACACACACACACACACACACACACACACACACAGTCCCAGTCGACCACGAACTTGAGACTCAACAGGAATATAGCACGGTCAAGGTCTTGCCACTTCAGCGATGTAACCCGTAAACACATGCCCTTAACCGTTACTGCCCCCCCCCCGCATAAACCACACGTCACCTACAGAAATCTTTTACCCCGCGCTCAAATAGGCTGACAAGGAACCTCTAGTGATCGTTGGGGACTTTAGTGCTCCCAGTTTTCAATGGGGCGACCACTTTGAGAAGGCCAGAAGACGCAAGATGGCGGAGCTCGCCTGCACACTTAGTCCTAGCTGCTCACGGATCCGGCTTGTCCCGCACATGTGGGCAGCTCGGTTATGCGATACACATGCCCTTACCTGTCTCTCGTTAAAAACACCACAGACGCCACCTGGGAGAACCTAAGGGACACTCTTGGTAGCGATAATTGCCTTCTCCGGATCACTCTGTTGGCGATGGCGGCTCGCAAAAGTGGGGCCAGGCCAAGTTGACCGATTGGCATCACTTTCGCCCTGTACACATTTCTTATTGTGTAAATGGTTTGTGTATATTACCTCTTCTCTTATACTCTCTTGCTGTCCCCTCACCTCTTCCAGTTCATTTCTCTATCCTGCCGGCCATCCTTCATTTCCGCTGCCCCAACTGCTTGAGCCATTAAAGACTTCGCATTAAATAGTTTTCCCCACAAGTGAATACATGTTTTTCAGGAAGCTATAAAACAGAAAACCACGTGCAAAAATATCTTAGGGCACTTAAGTCTGCTTAAGGGCATGAATGCAAAAGCATGGAAGAATTTTCTTGAACGCGGGTTTTAAACGCGACAGCGTTAAGGAGCTCGTGTCGCAGAAAAGCCGGTGTCCACGTCGACCGTGAGCTAAAAATCCCTCCTCCTCTCCTCCTTGCAATGTGCGCTACACCCGATCAGATAGCCCACGACGGCAGCGCGAGGAAAGGAAGAGACGTCTGTCTCTCTTCCTTTCTTCTTTCACTCCCTCCTTTACCCTTCCCTTACGGCGTGGTTCAGGTGTCCAACGATATTTGAGACAGATACTGCGCCATTTCCTTTCCTCAAAAACCAATTATTATAATTATTATGACTGTCACATATTTCGATGGACAACCCGTATCATGCCGTAAGGAAGTGAAAATAAATGAAAATTGATTTTAAGCAAAGGAAGTGACGCGTATGACATATATCTCGTTAGGGCGCAGTGGGTTCGTGCTGGCACGCAGGAATCAGGCTGTGAGCGATGTAGAACGCAGCCCACATCCAAAGTGCGTTCGCCACGAAGCTTTCGGCTTGCTGCCTATTCGTTTGGCGCGCAAGCTATGCTGGCGTTGGTGGCATGGGGATTGTCGAGAACGATGTGCGGACGAACTACGACTGCAACTTGAGTCCCGCGCGTTTCGGCAAGGCGCCTGGCAGCGCTTCTACGTGGTTTGCCGCTCCGCGCGTCCGTTTCACCGTACGTAGCAGAGCGATTTGTCCAACGGACAAGGCGTCGCGCCAAACGGGCGATGGCGTTCCGTGGACTCCCTGGCAGTGTTGCAACACGCTGTCGCGTTCCACTCTTAAAGGCGAAGCTTAAGCGCCCTCCAACTTTTTTTTGCTCAGATGCCTTTACCTATTGCGTTTTTTACTGCTTATTACTGTTTGCTTTTATTTTTTGCGTTAAGTAGATTTCATTTGTTTATGCTTTTTTCTTTTTTGTCCTGCTTTGGTAAACATCTGGCTGATTGTATCTGGTTATATTATTTGCTTCCCATTGTTCTTTCCTATTTTCCCCCTCTTTATTCTTTTTCTTTCTTCAGCTAAACAAGGCGTGATCATTAGATGTGTAAGCAATTGAATTCCATTCTCACTCCCGTCTTCCATTCCACCGAGTTTCAATATTTTTTTTCATTTTTTGCGTTCATTACATGTCATGTTTATTTCTAGTTCTTCTTATTTCATTTTTGCATTTTTTAGTGTCATTTTCATTTTTGGGTTAATTACATTTCTTCTTATTTTTGTTTGTTTTCAGTCTGCTTAAGCGCAGAATTGCCAAAGGATGAAGCTTCCTAGAACGTGGGTTTTTTCCACGAATCCTGTACGCCCTGTTTGTTTTTGTTTTTCAGTTTTTATTATCTTTTTATATTTCTTGTTATTGTTTATTCTTCTGCGTTCATTACATCTTTATACTTTCATACATTTTTATTGTTTTTGATATTTTAGTTTCCATAACGTCATTTGAGTGACAGGGGTCGCCTGTTAGCTCACACATCCGGCGGATCAGGCGCCATGAAAGGCTATCGCCTTAAAATACAAAGTATAGCTGTGAACTCTTCGAAAATGAGCGAGAGAGAGAGAGACCTGCAATGTCTGCCTACTGAGCCATTCCAGTCAAGCTTACATGTTTACACTTTGCGATGAAAGGCGACACTTCTGACACTGGTTTTCTTGCAAGAGTACCGTTATTATTGCAAGCGTTTCTCATTTCACTTGATCTTAAGCATTTACTTACCTTGCACTCTACAGGTTGCGCAAGGTTTTTACATAAAACGCACATTCAAAGAGATTAAAGCATAGAAATGCCCATTGAAAATAAAAAATTCTTAGCGAATTTACTGCTTACGAGGAGGAATGCGAAACCATGTGTTTTGAGGAAAGGAAACGTTTCTGAGGAAAGGAAAGGGCCCAGTTGGTCCCAGATCTCGGCATCTCGGTGGACACCTTAACTTCGCCTTAAGTTTTTTTTTTGTGTTACCCGCCGTAGTGGCCGAGTGGTCTTGGCTACTGATCCGGATTTCCCGGGTTCGATCCCGACCGTGGCCGCGTCTCGATGGAGGCGAAACGCTAAGGTGCGCCCCGTGTGCTGTGCGATGCCAGTGCACGTTAAAGATCCCAACGTGGTGGAAATTATTCTGGAGCCCTCCCCTACGGCACCTCGATCTTCCTTCCTTTCTTCGTTCGCTACCTCATTTTTCCTTTCCCTTACGGCGCGGTTCAGGTGTCCGCTGTTATGTAAGACAGATACTGCGCCATTTCTTTTCCCCACAAACCAATTTACAACTTTCCATTGTGCGACCCATGAATTCGCATTATTTGTGACCCATGGCTCAGCACTTCTTGCGACTGATTTTGTGATCCGTGAATTAGCAGTTTTTGTGATTCATTTTGTGTCCATGACTTATGATCATGACTCGTGACCTTGACGTCCAGGACTCAATTCCTTCATAATACAATGACTGTTCATGACGGCGTTGGTTAGCTATCGGTAATGACTCGTACGTGACTCAATTACAATGACTCACATGGCCATGACAATGATCTGACTGTATTTATATAAAAATTTTCATACACATTCAATAATGACTACTATACAATAGCTGATGACGTCATATCGTGCGACACAGTTTGTTTCCACATTTTGCGTACATTGATTGATTGACTGACACAACTTTAATTTCAATCTGTACCCTTTTTGTGGACACATCAGCTGCCGACATAGCCTAGTAATGCATTCGCATTACAAATTCGCATTAGAAAAGTAGGTTCTCTCCCTTATGGAAACACTATTCCGCATCCGCCTTCGTCGCATCAGCGCAGGCGGTGGCTAAAAATGTGAGATATCGTATGACGTGACGTGCCATGTTGGGTGACAACTGCAAACATCCCGCGCCGCCATTTCGCTTTTATCTGGAAGCCGAAATTGTAAAGTAGTACTTTCCAGAAAGTGTGCGCTGCGTAGAAAAAAAAAATGGCAGAAAGAGGAAGTATTTGTTTTTCAGCAGCCGCACGGCAAGGGACGCGCATATTGTGCTTGTTAGAAGCGCCAGGATATGATTCATTACCGAGCGCAGTAGACAATGTCTATTTTTTAGAGCGCAGGTCTTTGGCTCCCGTTCCTGCGTTTCGCGGCGTCGCCGTAGTCCCTTGTAATCAACCAGCTCCGCAGCCGGGGCAGCGCGCTCCTGGCACCAATTCTCCCGCACGCCCAAGCCGAAACGCATTGCCGCCGCCGTTCGCAAACGGCGTGTAACCCCCCCCCCCCCCCCCCACACACACACACACACATCGAAAGCCGACGCTGAAGCAGAAGCTAGGCGTCGCCTCCTAGAGGACCCTGCCGTTCGCGCCGCCAATACCGAGGCCAGACGCAAAGAAAGGCTCGCAAAGAATGAGGGTGCAACAAAGGCTTTCCGGCGGAGGTTTAGAGACAATCCGTATGGAAGTGTGTGTCGATCCACACCAGTGTTAGTAGTGGGGGACATTAACGCAGATATAAAGACGAACAGGAATTTCTTATTACTTATGCTCGAGGACATCCCGTTCGTCTCAATCGTAACGCCTCCCACGAAACCTCGCGGAATACTTGCATAGACCTCGTCTTTGAGAACCAGACATTGGCGCAGCAAGTCGAGCATATTGTCACCGATAAACGGTTAAAGCACTCAAAGCCAGGTTTAATTAGACGTGCTACTCGTCCAAGACAGCAGGGAGCTCGTGCGAGGAAGACGAAAACCTCTAGCCCCTCGAGAGCGCAAGGCATGGCAAGTCCCATCTAAAACAGTTCGGCCGCGGCATGGCGCCACTGGATTGATTGGGACTGTGGCATTACTCCCCCTCTCTGAAGGGCAACGACTCGGTGCCGCAACAATGAGAAGCACGAAGACAAGGGACGGCGCATGTGTCCGGCGGCTGGTGTGGACAGGCCTGAAGTGCTAGCGGGCGTGGTACGCCTTCATCCGTGCGACATGAACGACTTCGGGGGTCGGCCGTCTAGAGGAGCGAACTGTACCCTGGGGAAGAACTCCATAGTTCACCTCACTGACTTGGCTGAGTACCTCGTAGGGGCCAAAATATCGGCGTAGAAGCTTTTCGGAGCGCCCACGCATGCGTGTTTGGCTCCAAACCCAGGCTTGTTCGCCGGGCTGGTAACTAACAGCTCGGTGGCGGAGGTAATAGCGGCGAGCGTCGAGGGCATGCTGGTGCCGGATGCGCTGTCGGGCGAGTTGGCGGGCGGCATCGGCGTGACGAACGAATTGGGCAGCACCCATGACAGATGAGGTACTACCAGTCGGGAGCAACATGGCGTCCAGCATGGTTGTGGCTTCGCGACCATGCACCAAACGAAATGGAGTGAAGCGTGTCGTTTCTTGCAGAGCAGTGTTATAGGCAAATGTGACGTAAGGGAGTATGGCGTCCCAGTTGCGGTGGTCTGCGTCAACATACATGGAAATCATGTCGGCGATCGTCTTGTTGAGCCGTTCGGTGAGGCCGTTCGTTTGAGGGTGGTAAGCGGTTGTCTTGCGGTGACTGGTGCCGCTCAGGCGCATAACCTCCTGCATAAGGGCCCAGGTGAAGGCCGTTCCTCTGTCAGTTAAAAAGATGGCGGGTGCACCGAGACGAAGCACAATATTTTGAATGAAAAAGTTCGCAATTTCGTCAGTGGTACCACGAGGGAGAGCTTTAGTTTCACAGTACCGGCTGAGGCAGTCGGTGGCGACCACAATGTAGCGGTTACCCAGCGAGGACTCCGGAAATGGGCCCAGTAAGTCCATGCCGACTTGGTGGAAGGGGACTTGTGGCGGATTAATAGGCTGCAGTAGTCCGGCTGGCTTAGTCGGCGGCGTCTTGAGACGTTGGCACTCACGGCAAGTTCTGATGTAACGCTGGACAATTGAAGCAATCCTGGCACAGTAGTACTTTTGGCGTATCCGCACCAAAGTGCGAGAAAAACCCATGTGACCGGAATATGGGTCATCATGGCACGCCTGCAGAACTTCGTCGCGCAAGGCCGCAGGTACGACGAGCAGATAGGCAGCTTCCTTCGGGTTGTAGTTTTTCTTATACAGAACGCCATCGCGCAAACAGAATGACGACAGTCCACGTGAGAGGATTCGCGGGGGTGACGCAGCGCTTCCTTCAAGATACTTAGAGGCCGTAGTTCACTGTCGTCCCTTAGGTGTTGAGTGAGGACGGACGTGGAGATGGCGCCGAGAAAAATAGAATCGTCGTCGGGATCAGCTCGGTTGTCCTCGATAGGAGCACGAGACAGACAGTCGGCATCACTGTGCTTCCTACCGGGCTTATAAACGGTGGTGACATCGAACTCTTGAAGGCGAAGGCTCCAGCGTGCAAGCCGTCCCGAGGGCTCTTTGAGGTTCGCCAGCCAACACAGTGAGTGGTGGTCACTGACGACCCTGAAAGGACGGCCATATAAGTACGGGCGAAATTTGGTCACCGCCCACACAACGGCCAGGCATTCTTTTTCGGTGGTGGAATAGTTTGCCTCAGATCGGGACAAGGTGTGGCTCGCGTATGCGATTATGCGTTCGAGACCATCCTGCCACTGCACAAGGACCGTACCGAGGCCGATGTTGCTGGCGTCTGTGTGCAGTTCAGTGGCGGCTTACTCGTCGAAGTGTCCAAGGATGGGCGTACTTTGGAGACGAGTTTGGAGGTCTTCAAAAGCCTTCTGTTGTTTCAGACCCCAGAAGAGCGGTTCGGAATCTTTCGTGAGGCGGGTGAGGGGCTCAGCGATCTGGGAGAAGTTCTGCACAAAACGCCGATAATAGGCGCAGAGACCCAGAAAGCGGCGCACGCTTCGCTTATAGGTGGGCACAGGAAAAGCAGCCACGGCGGCTGTCTTGTCGGGGTTAGGGCTAACCCCTTTAGCACTCACAATGTGGCCCAAAAACTTCAACTCTTCGAATGCGAAGTGGCACTTTTCGGGCTTCAGAGAAAGTCCGGCCGACCGAATTGCTTCGAACACAGCGCGCAGGCGTCTCAGGTGCTCTTCAAACGTATCAGAGAAGATGACAACGTCATCCAAGTACACGAGACAGGACTGCTATTTGAGATCGGCAAGAACGGTATCCATCAACCGCTGGAAGGTTGCAGGAGCCGAGCACAGGCCGAAAGGGAGCACCCGGAATTCGTACAGACCGTCCGGTGTAATAAAGGCGGTCTTCTCCAGGTCGCGTTCGTCCACCTCGATTTGCCAATAGCCGCTGCGTAAATCTAGCGATGAGAAGTACTTGGCGTGGCGCAGCCGATCCAGGGAGTCATCAATGCACGGCAGAGGATAAACATCTTTTTTTGTGACTTTGTTTAAACGTCGGTAAACAACGCAGAACCGTAGGGTTCCATCTTTCTTTGCTACTAGAACAACAGGCGACGCCACGGGCTCGTCGACGGCTGTATCACGTCGTCCTGGAGCATTTCTTGAACTTGGCGGGGAATGGCATCACGCTCCTTTGAAGAGATCCGGTAAGGCGGCTGACATAACGGCCGCTGGTTGGCGTCGACTATAATTCGGTGCTTAGTGAGCGGTGTCTGCCTAACCTTAGAGGTCGAGGCGAAGCAGTCACAGAAAGACTGGATAACGCTTTCGAGGCAGCGTTTCTGATTAGACGGGAGGTTCGGGTTCATGTCAGTTTTTATGGGAGTGGTCGGTGCCTCCACTGATGCCGAGGCTTCGGACGAAGCGTGCTGTCCCGCGAATTCGCCAAGTTCTTCGAAATACGCAATAACTGTTCTGCCAGGCAAACACTGAGGTTCACAGCCAAAATTGGTTACCAAGAGCTCAGTTCGGCCATTGTTCAGCTCGACAATTCCGCGAGCAACACAGACTTGCCGACCAAGGAGCAGCGACATGTTGGTTTCAGCGATGCCACGAGTACCAGTGATGTCGCAATCTACGGTAACAAACATGCTAGCTCTTGACGGGATTAATACGTGGTCGTCAAAGACGCGTAAATTAGTCCCGCATGGCCCAGGATCGCCGTCAACAGGGGGTTAAGTGGAAAATGACACGACCAGCTCCTGAACGTTGATGACAGCACCGTACTCCCGAAGGAAATCCAAACCAAGTATCAGGTATTTGGAGCACTCCGGTAGCACGGCAAAACAACCAGGGAAAGTAGCATTGCGGATCTGGATTCGTGACGTGCAGACGCCAATTGGCGTAACCACATGACCGCCGGCGGTGCGGATCTGGGGTCCAGACCAAGGGATCAGCACCTTTTTGAGGGCCGTAGCTAGCCGACTGCTCATTACAGAAAAGTCAGCGCCGGGGTCCACAAGTGCGGTCACATCACGATTATCAGCGATTACTGGGATTTCGGCAGACACCAGTCGGTCGCAGCACGTCGTTGTCGTTGAGGTCGTCGGGTCAGGTCGTCGTCGGTCGGATCGTAGCCGCGAATCGTCGGGTGGAGGCTCTTGACTTGATCCAATAGCGGCGGCCCTACCCCCGGGGGACGCCGTCTTCAGTTTTCCCGAAGTGGGGACGCGCCTCTGAACTGGCTAGAAAAAGACGGGCGGCTTGGCGAAGAAAACCGCCTTGGGGATGGCGAACGGGACTGGCGTCGCCGCGAGGTCGTTGGCTGCACGTTATCGGACAGATACTGCTCGATGTCCCGCGGCCGTTCTCCGTAGCGTGGTCGAGGTGCGTCAGGTGAAAACCCCCTTAAGCCCATTCTGCGGTAGGGGCAGTGGCGGAAGATGTGGCCGGGCTCCCCACAGTGGTAGCAGAGCGGCCTATTGTTTGGCGTACGCCAAACGCGCGCTTTGCTCATGGTGGACAAGGGCTCCTGTGGTACGATGGGTACAGCTGCAGTTGGGTACCGCAGTGAAGGCACAGGAGTGACGGGAGAAAATGCTTGACGACGAAAATGCCCAGGACGTCTTTGGAGTGCTTGACTGTACGTCATCACATAGGACGCTGGCTGCGGAGCTGGTGGCGACTGAACAGCTCGCCGGACTTCTTCTCGGACCACGTCCGGTATGGCAGCGACGCTTGCCTGTGGAGCTTCTAAGTTTCTCGAGTTCTTCGCGCACCAGGCTCCTCACAAGCTCTCGAAGCTCCTCAGTGGGTAACGACGTGGGCGTGCAGTGGTGAGCGGCTGCTACACTAGCCTGACGGCCGTAGTGCGCGCCCCGTTCATGCAGAGAACGCTCCATGCTTGCTGCCTCTTTGGCAAAGTCGGCCACCGTTCTTGGCGGGTCACGTACCAGTCCGGCAAACAATTGCTCTTTGACGCCGCGCATTAGGTGGCGGACCTTCTTGTCTTCGGGCATAGCAGGGTCGGCGCGATTGAAGAGTCGCGTCATGTCCTCGATGAACATGGCGACGCTCTCGTTCGGCTGCTGTGACCTCGATTGCAAGGCGATTTCAGCCTTCTCCTTTCGTTCGCTGGTGTTGAACGTGGCTAAGAGCTCTCGGCGAAATATCTCCCAGTTAGTGAAGGAAGCTTCGTGGTTCTCATACCACGTCTTGGCCGAGTCCTGTAGTGCGAAGTACACGTTCCGCAATTCGCGCTCACCGTCCCACTCATTGAAGCCCGCCACACGGTAAAAGCTGGCCAACCAGTCTTCGAAGTCCTCACACCGCTCACCGTGGAATAATGGGGGCGACCGAGGTGTGTGAAGGACAAACGGCGGGGCATTCCCGGGATGCTGACTTGTCTGGCTAGCCGTAGCGGAGGTCATGGCCCTTGCTGGTCTTGCGAGTTGGCCGAACTCTGGTTGTAGGCCTCGCACGCGGCGGCTAGCATTGTGGACTGGTGTTGTAGCCACGCGTTGAGAACTGACGTCAAGAGTGTCCTCGAGGTCAGCGTACATGGATCGTTACCCGGCTCCTCCACCAAATGTCACCGATAAATGGTTAAAGCACTCTAAGCCAGGTTTAATTAGACGTGCTACGCGTCCAAGACAGCAGGGAGCTCGTGCGAGGAAGACGAAAACCTCTAGCCCCTCGAGAGCGCAAGGCATGGCAAGTCCCATCTAAAACAGTTCGGCCGCGGCATGGCGCCACTGGATTGATTGGGACTGCGGCAATATATCCATCCATTTCTCCGAGTACAAAGCTTCCTTCGTGACAATCAAGAACTGTTAGTGGAGTGTTTCTTGAAGAAGGAATATGTGTGAAAAATAGCAAGGTGTCTGTATTTGCACATACATGTCTTGCTCGAATTCTTTGCCTCAATCTATCGATAAGCTGGAACAGCCAATAAGCTCCGCTCAAATTTTGCATTAGGAAGTAACGTAATCATAGCCAATTTTTTTCAGGACCACTTCCCTGGTGACCCCAAAATTTAGAAGACACGGAAATATCTCTTAACTTCGCGAGATATTTCGCAGGGCCAGCTTAGCGATACGGAATCTCAATGAGAGTAAAAGCTCCATTTGCGTTCTAGAATAAAAAAGGCGATTCCTTCTCACGTCTCGGTCCAGAAAGTTTATACGTAAAATTAGGGGGCACTTTGGTGATCTAAAATGCGATGAGGCGAAAGCCTTTTTGCGCGGTGTTGCTGCCCCTGTCGCTGTTTGCGGGCTGAAACTACTAATGAAAGACTGCGATCGTAGACTGAAGAGCAGGTACATCGTCTGCTGGCGCCTTGTGCATGCGCAGTGCATTAAACGTGCCCCGAGTTTCCAGTTTTAGCAGACTACACCAAAGTAATTAGCTGTCACAAATTACTAGTGACTAATTATTATTACTAATTATCTCCACTGTCTATACATATACAATATCAGTCAGTGATGAATTTGTGGTACGGCATACTACACCATTGGTGACGTCATCAGTTTGATTGACAGCTATAGTGTGACAGAAACGCGACCGGACGCGCGGGCGAGTCATGAGCCTATTAGGGCTTTTGCCTTAAAACTAGGTCCCAGGTGAATTCTGCTAAGTTCTGTTGCAGCCAACAGCACAACAATTTCTTGTACTCTTTAGAAAGTTCATCAGTGCCCGAAATAACGTCACCGGCGTACGGAAAGATTCTGCTTTGCTTACTGCGGCACCGGCGAGTTCGGGTCGCCGTCTCGCTGAACGCGCCCGCCGCCGCTGGTTGCGCGCGAGTGTCGCTTCGCTCCAAGATTGGCAGCTCCTGTGCCACTCGCTCAATAGACACTTTTAGTTCGGGCGTACGCAGTAAGCTTGCGTACGCATCCCTTACTGCGTTGCGTACGCCGTGAATAGTGTAAGCACGACACTAGACACTTTTAGTTGGGGCGTACGCAGTAAGCTTGCGTACGCATCTCTTACTGCGTTGTGTACTCTTTGAAATCTCTTACTGCGTTCTGTACACTTTGAATAGTGTAAGCACGACAATTTTAGTTAGCGGCGCCGGAGCGTCCTTCAGCGAGCGCATAGACAGCAGCGCCATCTAGTCTCAAGACATCCAAGCTCATCAACGCTCGGTTGAAGAAATTTTCATCCTTGATTTCTGATAAATAAAGTGAGTGCATTGCAAGACTTTTTTTGTGATCCAAGAAGAAAAACTATGTAAACCGAAGCAAATGTAAGAACTGACTACAAGCTAGAAAACTGCTTCGCCAGGGGTCGTTGCTACGAGGAAAACACCGCATTTATTTAGGCCTAGGAGCTTGAAAATCGCCAAATTATCTCAAAAACAGGGGCTAGTTATAGTTTATACCGGTACGTGTGGGCAAGAGTAGCCGAAATAAAAGCGAACATTTGTGCGAGCTATTGCATAAGAGAATCCATCGGCAACGTGTATTTTTTCCGAAGCGGTCGAGCTAGGCGCCGCCATCTTGTCAACGCAGCACGTAGCGTCCCACGTTGCATACGATACGCCATACTTTACAGCGGGCGGGCGTCCGCAATGCGCGGCTAGATACGTTGCGGTCTGCGCATGCGCATTTGTTACCCGCAGTATCGTTATGTGCGCAAGTTCATTGTGCACGTACAACTAAATGTGCCTAGTGGAGGAGTTAACTTTTCGAAGGCCTGACACATATTTGGAGCTATCCTTGGACGCAAAAGGCCGATTTGTCCCTCCCAGGGCATGACCCTGAAATTGAACGTCTCCCCGGGTTACCTAGCTCTACAAGCAGGGAAGGTCTTTTTCCCCAACCTGAAGACGTGGATGTCATGCCCGTGGACCCCCTATCAGATACATCTAAAGATTACGACGACAGAGGCAGGTTTGTATGACTCCGGATATAATAGCGTCCCGGGACCGGGCGGTGTACGCTATTCATTTCTACTGAACCTTCCCAGGTCACTTAGACGTGCCCTGTTCAAAGAGATGACCGAATTATGGACCAGCGGGGATCTTCGCGCTCTCTGGAAGGAATAATTGGTGATATTGGTTCCAAAACCTGACAAGTCAAGTCGGACATAACAACGCCTGAGGCCGATGTCTCTAACGTGGAACTTTTGTAAGGCCATCGAACGAATGGCTCTAAGAAGACTTATGGCGCGTTCACACTTGGACATTCGGCGGCGAGAGCGAGCGGAATCCGCTTCCGCGGCAGATATTCCGCCGGAATACACAGCGGAAAGGCCGATCGGTCCAGGACCAAATTCTGCCGCCAGAAAAAAATCCGCCGAATCTCGTCAGCCAATAGGAAGGCGAGTACCCGCGGTGACAAACATGGCGGCGCCCTTCGATGCAGGACGCCTCGCTTCGGACTGGATTCGTCGCTGTTACTGCATTTTTCACAGGCTATAAAAGAGCCAGCGGTCTTTCGCTTTGTCTTATCTCGCCCATAAGAAAACGTTTGAGCGATAACTTTGCTTTATTTTTATTTCGGGTGACGATTCTTCGCCTTTTAGGCTTAAGAGGGGCGTCGAGTTGTTTACAACAATGGTTCCTGTCCTAACCACCAGATTGTGCCACTGGACGTTTAAAAAGTAAGAATGTTAGAAATGTCGTAACGTCCGACAAAATAGCTGCATTTAGAGTACGCAAGCGTGCATAAGGTTTTGGTATGTAGACAGCATCGATTAACCTCTTGCCACATCTGTGAACGCCGTGAGCAGACGACACACACACGATGAGCGGCGATGCGGTGGCCGGGAAGTGTGAACGAGACAGCATTTCAGCGGCCGCGGATTCCGCTTCCTCTCGCCGCCGAATGTCCAAGTGTGAACGCGCCATTAAATGGTACTTAGACAATTCCAGCGTCCTGTCCCCAAAGCAAGTAGGTTTTCGTAGAGGGGTGTGTGCGCAAGATATTCTCAGAAGACTTCATAACAACATTCTCGTTTACCCTAGCAGCAAACAGCTCCAGTTGGCTCTTGGGGTGGACGTTAAAAAGCTTTTAAAAAATACGTGCCCCACTCGACCATACTTCACCGGCTGCAGGAAGTGGGGATAGGTGGAAGCCTCTACGGCTTCCTGAAAGCCTTTCTTGCGGGCAGAGCTTTCTCAGTAATGGTTGGGTATGCTCAGGGTTAATTGAAACGTAACAAAATCGGTGTCCCCTAAACGTAACAATATCGGTGGCCGGCTCTTTTTAGCATCGCTATGTCAGTACTCCTGCACATGGTAACGTCTTAATTTTGTCCGGTCTTAATTTTGCCTTGTATGCGGATGCTATGTACCAATTCGGGGTCCCCAGCGAAGCAAGAACTAGCCCTACAGACAGTCCTCAACGCCGTCCACGACTACATCGAGGAGTGTGGCATGAAAACCTCTGCGGAAAAAAGAGCCGAGCACGTGGCTGTCACAAACGGTCCGCGCCTGCGAGCCGAGGCCGAAAGGGAGCTTAGCTCTCTTAATTTAGGGAACTCAGTTATTTGCAGGAAACAAATAATCCGTATGCTCAAGAAGCTTGTTGACGAGGATACACGAGCCAAAAGCTGGCTTCATAGCACGGTGCTTAGTTGACATCAGGGTTTACACCTTATGCGCCCCGTGTCTGCGCGTGGATGGGAGATCAATGAGGTGGGGCTCCGTCAGATAGCCCTGACACTCATAACCTCAAAAATCTTGTACGCATGTTCGTGCATATGTGGCTTGAAGTTAGCTCATGTTGCGATCGTGGTGCAGCAGTCAGAGATAAAGCTGTGAGGGACTGTTGTGATCCCTGGTGTTCTGTTCACAGCAGAAAAAGGCAACGGCTACTTCGCTTTGCTCGGGAAAGCATGCGTAAAAAAAGTAGGAATCGCAGGTCAGGAAGGACGGCTGGAAAACAACAGAGCTCCAATGTAAGCGAGGCAAGGCACGCGAAATGCTTGCATTCCAGAACAATGTTTGCTTGGGGCGGAGGTATAATGCAGGAACATTAATGTTCCATCCTCGTAATCTGAAATTACCAGCAGTGAATAGGCGACTTCTCACACTTGACATCACGGAGAACGAGAGGCCGTTTGAATAGCAGTCTTTGGCGAATATGCAAATGCAGCTGGAAATAAGTAATCCTGTTTGTTAGAAAAAATAATGGAATGAAAATTAAATAGATTTCACTGGAGTATGCTACGTCCGTTGTGAGAATGTGATGACTGCTCACAAGGCGCCGAGTTTTTCGGCAGATCAGCCGTCAAAGAATATATATTTTTGTCTTACTAACATTGATTCACTTTTTAAACAATCTATGGTACCACACTGTATTGGGAGGACACCAAACTTGCGGAATCTCACGCAGTAGAGATACTTTTCTCTTGGAAACGCCCGCCGCCGCATTTCTCCTAATGCAGCCGAACGGGAGAGTGGGACCCAACATGCTCCCGCCAACGTCTTCACCCAGAATGCGGCGCTGCCCATTGAGGCACCCTACACTACATCAGCGTGCGCCATCTACTAGCCCGCCAGTGAGGATACTTTCACTCGTAACGAGAACAATAGAGCACGATGGGATGCTACATAAACTCGTTGATAGTGCGGCGATATATGACCGCTGAAGTACATACATACATACATACATACATACATACATACATACATACATACATACATACATACGTACGTACGTACGTACTTACGTACATACATACATACATACATACATACATACATACATACATACATACATACATACATACATACATACATACATACATACATACATACATACATACATGCATGCATGCATGCATGCATGCATGCATGCATGCATGCATGCATACATACATACATACATACATACTCGTACATACATTAAATACACACGACACACACAAACATACATCCATACAGGTTTTCTTATTAAAAAAATGGTTTATTTGCACGCAATGACTAGTCCCAACGAGTAGGGAAACGCAACGGAGTACACCAAAAGGTCTCGCAGTGATACTGGATGTGCAGCCTCATGCCGTTATCGTGGCAGCCGCGAAATCTACAAGCATTTGTCTAAATTTTCTTCCCTCAAAGTCAACGGAGTCTACTACGTTGTCAACAGCAACGCCATAGAAGTCAGTGAACGCCCACTGCTGTGTTGAGCAGGAAGTCAGCTAGCCCGTACATTCGCCTAAGAGTCATTTCGGAACTAAGCTGTCAGCGACACTTCGTGATCGATGAAATGTTTTGGCAGCCCCACTGTCGCAATAACGAAACGTCAATATGGCGCGTCAACGAGTTTTACAACTGCGCACGCCGTGAGTGCACTGCATTAAATTGCATAGGTCTGGTATGACACTTTGGCTGTCGAATGCTTACTGAATTACCTCTTCATTAGTGGCCCAGAACAGAGGCCTACAAGAAACAATTGGGGCTTGAATGTACCGTGGGTTGCATTTCAGGTTTTCGGGTTGTGAAAACCCTTCGGAAACTGCTGGCATATATGGACTCAAACAGCGACCAGAAGGCAGCTTGTGATGGTTCACATTTTTTCGTTCTAGGATTTGCAGGAAACGGCTAAAAACTTGAGAACGTCCGTCAGGGTGAGCGGAACAGCCGCTATACAACAAGCTGCGGCGTCTGGCCAAATGCGAGAAAACCAATTTTTCCGGCTAGGCGCGGGGGCGGGCCGCGCATTAGCCAAGAAGCGACAGATCGTATCATGTCCGTTTTCCGTCTGCATTTTGATGTTTGCGTGCGCCACTCTGTAGGAGCCTCAGATGACGCAGCCTGTAAAATCGGCTGTTCCATTCACATCCACGACTGTTCTGTCGCAGCCTAGTGCAGTTTTTTCGCCGAGTCAGGAAATTGTAGGCAACTTCCGATGTTAAATTACTTATCAGAAAAATGTGGACTATGACAAGCTGCCTTGCTGGTTGGTGTTTCAGTCAAAATAGGCTAGTATTTTGCGGATGAGGATTTTCACAACCGGAAGCAGCTAAGTGTGAAACACGTGTTAGAGTAATACAAGAAGAATAAAAAAGAAAATACTTAGCTTCCCCGCTCAGAGGAGTCAATTTTATTCATATTTCAAATAAAACAAAAGAAAATGTTAAGGAAATGCCGCGGTGGCTCAGTCGTTAGTTCGCTCGGCTACTGACCCGGATTTCCCGCTTTCGAACTAGACCGCGGCAACTGCGTTTTTATGGAGGGAAAACGCTAAGGCGCCCGTGTACTGTTCGATGTCAGTGCACGTTTAAGATCCCCAGGTGGTGTAAATTATTCCGGAGCCCTCCACTACCTCACCTCTTTCTTCCTTTCTTCTTTCACTCCCTCCTTTATACCTTCTCTTACGGCACGGTTCAGGTGTCCGCCGATATTTGAGACATATACTGCGCCATTTCATTTCCCCTAACAACCAACCAATCATTCGTACCGGGGACAAGTAGTTGAAAGAGAAAAATACGCTTTTATTCATTCAAACACCAGAAATAATAATCATGTTCTGGCACAACGTTCTCTTTCATTGGGTGATTTTTAGGAATGGCCGCCGTGGTGGCTGAGTGATTATGGCGCTCGGCTGCTGGCCCGAAAGGCGCGGGTTCTATCCCGTCTACGGCGGTAGAATTTCTATGGAAGCGAAATTCTGGAGGCCCGTGTGCTGTGCGATGTCAGTGTACATTAAAGAATCCCAGGTGGTCGAAATGTCCGGTGCCCTTCAATACGGCGTCTCTCATAACCTGAGTCGATTTAGGACGTTAAACCCCATAAACCAAACCATTTTTAAGAACCCTGGGAGGCGGATGGTGTGGGACGATAGAAGAGGTGGTATTCCTTTACAGTGCCTTTCTTCAGCTTCTTTGTCAAAGCAAAGAGGGTGAGGGTGGTTTCACCAATGAAATTTTCACCCTGAGGTGGTTAGGAGGGGAGCTTAAATCTTCCCCTGGGTTCTTATCTGTCACTCATTTCACCTGTTTATTTGCATCTAAATTTTTTTTGCCCATATGAATGCATTATTCATTCATTTCGTAATTCACTTCATGACTCACGGATTAGATTTATGCCCAGACAGAAGCACTTCCGAAGAGCAGTTCGCCACACAATGAGATAAAAATCTTTCATTACACGCGGACAGGGAGCAGACGAAGGAATTACCGATTGTTATTTCAGAAGAGGTCTGGGTAAACATTGCAAGGTCTTCCCACTTCATGCTTGCATGACAGTAGTAAGATAGACACAGAGAGATGTGTAAAAGAAATGAAATCATGAGAAGGATGAGCAGTAACAAATTCTGAAGTAAAAAAAATGGCGGTGGTTTAACTGTGGTTAAATCTGGAGTGACGCGGTAGCTACAGCTGGCCGAGTGCAACTTGGTCACGTGATCAGCCACGACACCGCGCCGCCGGCAGCTACTCCGCACCACGTGCGGTGCAACTCCGCACTACGGCGCCGCCACGCTGAAGGCTCGAAATGGTACCGTAATTAAGCTATCGCTACAAATAGTCTCCCAGATGAGCGTCCTGAGATCGCGTTAGTTTCTAAGACGCTCGGAAGAGATCTTGCTCATCACTAAGTAAGGCCGCCTTGCGGTTAGACCAAATCAGTGAACACTGCCGTGTTACCGCCTAGCTTTGGCAGTGACAGCGACGGCGTGAGGACGCTGAATAATCAAGTGCATCTATTTTTAGAGCTTTGGGGGTTATTTCTTCGTTTTTTTTTTTTGCAAACGGCGTCGCTGTAGTTGCCAGGTATATTGTGGTTTACTGGTTGTGGCTGAGTCGGGCTGTCGATCGACTGTCTTGACAGAGTTACTAAGCGCTAAAATGGGGCACCGTAGCACGGGACCATTTATTGAGGCCTTTCAGGCTCTTAGAGAGAAACCCCCGGAAAGCATGAAAGAAGTTGTGGACGCACTAAATGAACTAGTGGCTAAGCTGGATGTGTTTGCCTCTGATATGGTGATTATTGTGTAGAATAAATTGGGTGCTCCAATACAAAAAAATATGCTTTACTCTCTTGCATGAGGCAAGCGATTGATTTCATGAATGAAGGGTTCGAGAGTTTTAAGGGCGATGTTGAAAGCTTTCGTCGTGAGCTTTCTGAATTGAGAAAGCACAAAATGTTCACAGTCAAAACACAAATGAACTGCTCCGCAAAGAACTGCCAGAAGCTAGGAAAGAAATTCTGGAATTGAAACAGTTCAGTCGGAGCTCAAACCTCGAGATCAAGGGTATATTAGTTGTTCAGGATGAGAACTTTGTAAGTGCTGTACAGAAAGTGGCTACTTAATTCTCTCGGCGTTGAAACGGCCGAATCCGATTTTAAGGCGAAAGCCCTTATAGGCTCATGACTCGCCAGCGGAGATGTTCGCAGAAAAGTGCCACACTACAGCTGGCAATCAAACTGTTGACGTCATCGAGACAAGGCACCGAGAGCAACTACAGCAGTCTGAAACAATGTGGAAGCTGTTGCGCGCAGCCGCGATCAATCGAGATAAGTCTGGTGGCATCGCGAAGAAAATGATAAAGCCGTGTGGCTGATAAGTGTGGCGTCATTGAGTGGCGCCACCATCTTTCGAGGGGAGCGCTCCCCAGGCAATCTTGCCAGACGGTCTTTTTAGTCTTTAATCAACATCGTCACCACACATGAGCGACACAAACAGCAACACCGCGCTAAAGGCATTCGCCTCACCGCACTTGAGGTCCACAAATTGCGCCCCTGAATTTTTGACATAGAGCACAGAGTTGGGTCTAGAGATGAAGACAAGCCGAATGCCGTGGTCAAGTGTGCTTCCGGATCAGCCTGGGACAAGGTGCCTAGTGCCGATAAAAGACTCAACTGAACGTCGAACTCTTTGGTTTCGACGGACAGAAGTCATTTTATGTCAATGAGCATCTGTGCATTGAAACTAAGGTAGTACTTCTCACTAAAGCGAAGCAAGTAAACCGGAACAAATGATGAAAAACTTTCTGGTATACGCAGGCTAAGGTTTTGATGTGGAGAACAGAAAATTTTACTACATTACACATCACATGTTAGGATGACCTGATGAATGTTGTTTGTGTCTGCCTTTCTCATTTTTTGGCAATGAGGAATTTGGTTGTCCTTTAGTATGGCTTTTTCATTTCGTAAAGTTGAAAAATTGATGCGCGATAAAATGTTGTTTTCAGTTTTTTGTTGCAACGTACGCAGTGTTAGAAAAAATATTTAGTGATTTGGTTGCTAATATTTCTTGGTACGAATCATCTTTTGATGTCAATGTATGGAGGGAGACGTGGCTCTATGATGACAAGTCAGTCTGTCTTCCTTGCTGTAAATTCTTGTCTCGACCTTGTGAATCACACACGAGAAGAGGTGGGGTGGCACTCTGTTAAAAATGATGATGACTGTGGATTTTTATGGCGCTAGGGATCTGCCACAAAGAGCGCCATAGCACAAGGTATTTTCTTCTACTCAAGGTGGGGTGATCCCATTTCCCAAGCATTTCACAATAAATAAGCCGAGGAAGGGGAAAGCTTGTACCCAATGTATAACCCGTGGGTACCTGGCGGTACAGGGGATCGATGCCGGGGTTGTCGGCAGGCTTGTGGGTTCTACGGCTGTAGACAAGCGTGCCTCTCGTCTACGTTTGTAAGCGGATGGATTTAGAGTGGCGAGTAGCGAGAATCGAAACCAGCGTAGCTCGATCCGTTGAGAATTCCATCGCCTGCATTGGGTGTGATGTGGCAGCCACGGTGGTGGCGCGAGACGTACTGGGGTGGTTGTCGCTTAGGATTTTCAGAAAGTCGTCACGTGGTAAAAAAATGGCTGCGGCATAGCTCAGCAAAGCCTGGTTATGCAAGCGAAATATTTGGTCGCACACAAATCCAAGCGGATTACACGTGAAGTCCCTTTCGAAGGTTCTCGTGGCCAGAGCACAGTCTGACAGACGGACCACTTGGTTCGTTGTGTGTTCCGCACTGCGAAAACTCACTTCCAGTGGCTCGCCAGTGTCCGCCGCGGCTGCTTCCAAGGCTCGTCGCTGTCTTCAATAAGGCATCTTTCGCTCGCCGCTCTTCATCAGTTTCGGCTGCCCGTTTAGCATGTTTGCGCTCCCTGTCGATTGCTCAATCCTTCGCACGGTTTGCAAAGTCGACCAGATGATCGAACTCGGCCCGACGTCTTCGAGTACCCACTCTCGAGGATGTCGGCTGACTTGCTTCGTCCATCGCGGGACACTGCATGGATAGGCAGTGCGCAGCGGCTGCTGGCTGTCACGTGGTTACTTACGTAGCTCAGCTCCTCCTGTTGAAGGTCATTCGTGCAGACAAAGCGAAATCGATGCCGCTTGGCTAATAATTAAAGCTTTGTCAGAGTTTTAGCGTGGCAGTGTTAAAGTAGTAGTGGTTTATTCAAAATAATAATGAAAAGGAAGGAAAATATTTCTGCTAGTCCCGGCTTCTGCCATCACTACAGGAAGTACCTGGGCTGCGGCAGGGGAAGTAAGGGACAGCAGGCAGACAGGAGAAATGAAAGGAAAGAGGTGAGGTTAGGGGAAAGCGAGAAATGATAGGGGGAGAAAGGTACTATATAAAAGTATTCTATTTGCATATTGTGGGCTTTAATAGGGAAGATAAATACGTTTTCCCCCATTCAATCGTGGCTGACAAAGTTCAAAGCCGCCCGGACCACACCCCGTGGTCGCGTACCCTATCGAGGGCACACCGACCACGTTGGGCCTTGCTCTGAGGGAACAAAAAGACCACACTCTGGCTGACACAAAAGGGCATTTATTGCTACAACAATAACGCCAGATAGCAACAAAACACGCTAAGGATTCGAAGTTGTGCGACCCACTAGCACGGTGTAAGAATAATATACTTGCACCGTGCTCACCAGCAAGGGAACGAGCGAATGTTCGCCCACGCTAGGGGCAGGAGAAACTCCGAAGCCGGAGGGTACGAGATGCGGAGGCACGTTTTCCCCACGAGGCTTCGCCCCGATTGCGGAGCGTCGCGGACGCACGTCCGCACGCCATGAGCGCCCCAACCCAAGAGAGTGATGCTCTCTCCCACGCGCAGATACCACGCTGTCTGTGGCGCTGTGACGCCCGCTCCCTCTCTTGTTAGAGGGACACTGAGGAGAAATTGAAGGTGCTTGTAATGATAGAGTACCAGCTCGTGATCACAAAAACGCCGCACTTACTGAAAACAAAGCTCTTGTAATGTAGAAAATAGCAAGAACCAAAATGCAGGTATCGCAGCCACAGGCCAATCTCGCAAGTAGAAGCGTGGTTCCGTCATGAGACAATAGACGCCACCTTGGAGTAATTTTCCTTCGTATATGGTGTCGCTAATCTCTCAGGCTGATAAACGAAGGTTGTGCGGTTCAATATTGAAGTAAGTTTTGCTTTAAAACCGATAGTGTACTTTTATCACACAAGGAAGCCAGACAAAAGACAACCTGAATGCTGGAAGCATAGAAAACCGATGCTTGGCAGCGCCACAAGAGGCCAGGATAGTATTTATTTGTTATTGCGCTTTGCGTCTATGAGCTTTGCGTGCTCCGCGGTTTTGTTTTTGACGCGCCACGATTTGCAAGCGCTAAGCAGCAGAGGAACTCCAAGTGCCGCTTCAAGTGCTAGTTAACCTTTAAAGGAGCTTGTTAAGGCTGGTCAGATGATCGCCGCGGTCGATGAAAAACTATGATGGCATGATGGTCGGTGATCGTACAAGGCAGTTCGCAGTATGTGTCTTCGCACGCACGCCCAGCGAAACATTCCTGGCTGTGCCAGTCAACTTCAAATTACTTAATAATAATAATTGGTTTTGTGTGAAAGGAAATGGCGCAGTATCTGTTTCATATATCGTTGGACACCTGAACCGCGCCGTAAGGGAAGGGATAAAGGAGTGAGTGAAAGATGAAAGGTAGAATTGGAGGTGTCGTAGTGGAGGGCTCCAGAATAATTTCGACCACCTGGGTATCTTTAACGTGCACTGACATCGCACAGCACACGGGCGCCTAAGCGTTGTTCCTCCATAAAAACGCACCCGCCGCGGTCGGGTTCGAACCCGAAAACTCCGGATCAGTTGCCGAGCGCCCAACCACTGAGCCACCGCGGCGGGTCAATTACTTAACGGAAATCGTTTATTCGGGACTAGAGACAAGATACAAGGCAGTTACGAAAAATTGCTGATGACTTAGCTCTGTTAGGCCAAGATATACGTAGCGAAAGCGCTGAGATTTCTGTATCGGAAGAGTGGATTCAATAGATGCGCCTTTATTAAAGGTTACACCAAGGCAGTTGCGAAAAATTGCTGATGACTTAGCTCTGTTAGGCCAAGATATACGTAGCGAAAGCGCGGAGATTTCTGTATCGGAAGAGTGGATTCAATAGATGCGCCTTTATTAAAGGTTACACCTTGAGCCGTCGTGGCGGATGTCTTACAACGGACACTAAAAAAGGAATTACCCATAACACCAATTGGCACTCGCTACTTACCGGTACACATAGATAACACAGGCGTCCCTTACGACATGATTATGCTTCTGGGCCTCCATACTTTATGGAAAACTCGAATGGCTGTCCGGAATGCTGATGTTGTTATTTGATCTGCCAGAGAGAACCTTGTGGAGAGTGTTAGTTACATACGAGAGGTGAACCGGGCACAGGCAGACTCGCCCTTATGGTTGAGTGTGCTCGATTAATTGGCGCAACTCAAGAAATTTTAACTTGTGACCGGCCGAAGCAGGCCACGTTGTTTTAGCAATATATCGTGGAATGGTAGCGGAATGGTAGCGTCTCCGCCTCAAACGCCGAATGCCCTGGTTCGACTCCGAGCCTCGGCGCAGGATTTTATTTTATTCAGTGAAAGAGCGGGGGTTTAGTGGCTCCCATAGATGCCGCCACCGAAATGTTGGTTAGCGGTTAAGCGCAGGCTCCGTTAAGGCGCGTAACGCGCGCGGACGCGCACTTCACGGCGACGTCACGTCGGCCAAAGCGAGACCCTCTATACTCCAACTGCGCTTGACCGCCGACGCGTTCGGCGACTTCGGCGCACTTTGACCGCACTGGCGGAGACTGTGAGCGTGTTTCTATTTCGTGCCGAGTGTGCCATCCGCCGCCGGCCCGGCCAGACTAACTCGGCTCCGTGGCGAGGTGCGCGTTGTGACGTAATTCAATAGCTTTCACAGTTGGGCGGAGCTGTTCTTTTCGAGCTCTCGGCTAATTTAGTCCATACAAAGTACACATCTGAAGATACATGCAAGTGGGCGAGAAAGCCCGATCCAGTGGACCCGGTGGATCTAGCGGAAGCCGTTAAAGCGTCGTGCGTCGGCTTTAGTTTCAATCCGCCAACTTTAAAAGCGACCGCCCTTGAGCACCCATCCGTCTTTTGTGGCGAAAAAATAAATGAAAGAACTTGTCCCTTGCAACTGTGGGAGACTTCGACGCCGCCTGCTGCACCGTGCTCCTGCACCGTTCAAGGAATCACAATCCGTTGGCCCCAAAGCCCCGGCTAGCCTCCGATGGGCGCAACGCGCCGACCTTGTCCTGGCCCCTCGCGACTCTCCGCACTGGGGTTATGATATTGAGTTTGCAACAGCTGCTCACGGTGGAAAGGGGAAACGACCCGTCGGCGCCTAACCGTCTAACCTTACCGTGCTCAATTAAAATTATCGCACTCTCTGTGGGGCTGAGGTCGCTGAAATGCAGGCCGGAGTTTTTGCGAGAAATACGTCGTCGGCTTCGGGAACGGGATGCATCGTAACGCTGGCAAGACAGCAGTCCAAACTTAAACGAGGCGACTGTAGCGACCCCCGATAGACGCCTTCAACGTGCGGCGGCGGTAGCCTTCATTTCGGCAGCTGCTAGACCGCACCGCTACATCCAGAGATCACTGACTCTGCGTTTAGGTCACGTTTCACATTACTCGGTCCCATGGCGTCATAAGAGCTCTCCGTGACGTCATAAGAGTTCTCGAGTTTGAATCGGAGTGACGGGAAAAACCTTTTAAACTTCGAGTCCAAATTTCTTTGAAATAAATGCACATACGGCTTCCCTCATAGTCTGAGTCGCTTTGAGACGTTAAACCCCCGTAAACCCAAACGCAAAGTGTATGTTGGCGTTTCTTTTCCTCTTTGCTTGGACGGACTGGCGGACGGATGGCAGTTGCCATCATGTAGAGTTTAGAGGTAACAAAGGTCATGCAAATGAATCTGTGGTAAAAATTAGTAAAAAGGGAATGGAAGACTGGCGGCCCAAATCAGGGCGGTAACGTATTTAAAGAAACATCGTAAATTTGTAGATAATACCATCATATTTAGAGGAGTGGTTAGGGCACTTTTTGGTTAACTTAAGCGTTGCGCCACTGCCCTGCGATGACAGGTGCTGCCAGCTGTGAGCCTTGTGCAACCCAGGTTGTTCGTCCCGAGAGCCCCGTCAATAACTTAACTGCCACCTGTCACGGTAGGCAGTCTACTCACTATCCGTTGGGCAGCTTGTGATGACCCCAAGAAGTCACGCAACCTATGTAGCTCAGCCAGATGCCTCCTACATTACTCTCTTGGGACCACCTGCCAGAGCCGTGCCCGTGATTTTTCTCTCACAACGCCGACACCGCATTTTCTGCAGAATCAGGCCTTTAACGAGTTCGATTATGCACATGCCATGCGCCCGACCTGGACATATTGTGGGGACTCTGCACCGCGGCTTCCCCCTTTAACGCGATAGCGTTAAGAGCACAGCCCAGTGTCGCAGAAAAGTCGGGTTCATCGGCTGCGTTGGCCGTGAGCGAAAAATCCCTCCCCCTTCTCCTGCTCGCAATGTACGCCACTGCCCCAACAGATAGCGCGCGACGGCAGCGCCTCCCGCTCGTCTCGTTCAGGCGCAGTGGGGACGTGCGGGCACGCAGGAATCACGCGGTGAGCGGCGAACAATGCAGCGCACACACAAAGCGAGTTCACCACGAAGCTTGGACCCGCCGCGGTGGCTCAGTGGTTAGGGCGCTCGGCTACTGATCCGGAGTCACCCGGCTTCGAACCCAACCGTGGCGGCTGCGTTTTTATGGAGGCAAAACGTTAAGGCGTCTTCGTGCAGTGCGATGTCAGTGCATGTTAAAGATCCCCAGGTGGTCGAAATTATTCCGGAGCCCTCAACTACGGGACCTCTTTTTTCCTTTCTTCTATAACTCCCTCCTTACGGCGTGGTTCAGGCGTCCGCCGATGTATGAGGCAGATACTGCGCCATTTCCTTTACGGAAAACCAATTATTATTACTATTATTCACGAAGCTTGTGCCTATAAATTTTCCACCTAGCGGAACGATGGACGCATAGCGCCATCTATCAGAGGAATTACGATGCACGTCTACCCATTGTCGATTTGCAGATCCTCCGCGCGCGCATTGGCTGCGTGTGGCCCGGGGAACGACGGGTGCGTCACAGAATCGCGACGAGTGATGTGTGTGACGGATGCGGTGCAGTGGAAACACTAGAACATCTGCTCCTTCGCTGCTCCGCGTTCGCCGATGCTCGTCGCGATATGCTCGCGGCCTATAGGGCGCAGGGCATACTACCAGACTCCATCAAGACGCTATTGTGGCCGCAGGGCAGTGCGCGCACTCGTGAGCGAACTTTGGTGAGCCTCTGTGCATTCCTCGAACACACGGGCTTGACGTCCCGTCTGTTCTCCGTCAGGTAGTTACACGCAGTGACCGAACGCTCCGCGAGTTCTACCTTGAACGATTAATAACTGGACGCCCCACTCCAGTTGTAACCTACACAGTGCTGTGCGCGTGTGTGATTTAACTCCTCCTAAATGAACTAATCACGCGCACAACCTGGACACATTACTTATTGTGTAAATAGTTTGTACATATTACTTCTCCCCCTGTCCTCTATCCCTGTCCCCTCACCTCTTTCATTTCATTTCTCCATTCTGCCTGCTGTCCTTTATTTCCGCTGCCCCAGCTCAGGTGCTTCAGTATCGATGGCAGATGCCGGGGCAAGCAAAAATCTTTTCCTTCCTTTTTACTATTATTTTTAATAAAACCACTACCACCACCACCACACCTTCAAGATACGTCCCAAACTGGAATAGCTTCGTTTGCGGTGTCAAGGTTGGCCTAGAATTCGGCTTGCGGTCCGATATTGTAACGCTTCAATGAGTAATTGTATGTATAATATATTTACCTATTATTTATTCCTGGTTTTACTTCCATGACACAATCCATAGGGTTTTATTTGCCTACCAAATGCGGTACACAACGGTCCCCGGATGGGTGCCCATTGTTGTCGGAGCATATATAACGGAACCAATGTATACATTGTAGATGGCGCTATAAGTCTCAGTGCGAGATGTGCTGTTTTCTAGTTGCTGCCAGAAATGGCGCTGTGATCTCATGGTGGTAGCAAGCCCACGAAATCTCGAATCGTGATGTGTAGTTGCCCCGGCCGCGGTGGCTCAGTGGTTAGGGCGCTCGACTACTGATCCGGAGTTCCCGGGTTCGAGCCCGACCGCGGCGACTGCGTTTTTATGGAGGAAAAACGCCAAGACGCCCGTGTGCTGTGCGATGTCAGTGCACGTTAAAGATCCCCAGGTGGTCGAAAATATTCCGGAGCCCTCCACTACGGCACCTATTCTTCCTTTCTTCTTTCACTCCCTCCTTTATCCCTTCCCTTACGGCGCGGTTCAGGTGTACAAAGATATATGAGACAGATACTACGCCATTTCCTTTCCCCAAAAACCAATTATTATTATTATTATTATTATGAGTAGTTGCTGCCAAAGATGGTGCTGCGATCTCACGGTGGTAGCACGACCCACGAAATCTAGAAACGTGATTATTAGGAGCTAACACTCTTAATAATAATAATAATAATTGTTTTTTTGGAGAAAGGAAATGGCGCAGTATCTGTCTCATATATCGTTGGACACCTTAACCACGCCGTAAGGGAAGGGATAAAGGAGGGAGTGAAAGACGAAAGGAATAAGAGGTGCCGTAGTGGAGGTCTCTGGTGTAATTTCGACCACCTGGGGATCTTTAACGTGCACGGACATCGCACAGCACACGGGCGAACCAATTTTTCCCAGTTCCAACAAAGAGGAGACTATACAGAATTCAGGGAAAGCAGAGCCACCTCGTTCACGCTCGGCCACAAGTAGAGCTCGGCCACAACCGCATTTCAAAGATTTATATCCCCGCCCCGGGTGTCCTGTCTACTAGAACAGAGACTGTGAGGCGGATATCCACCACCTGTTGCGGGACTTCCCGGCGCTGAAGCCGACGAGAATTCTACACTTGGCGGCAGTGGGAGTCTCACCGGACAATCCGGATTGCTATATTGCCTGGACACAGTGTCCATATCACCGTTCGCTTCTTGATTTCATCAAATCAGCCCACCTTTTTTTTATTTATTTAAGCATCTTACCCATCTTTCACTTCACAGTTGTTATTGCCTGAGGCAATAAACATCGCTTCAATAAAAAGAAAAAGCTCGGCCTCATGTTCGGTGCCCTCCGAACCAGAAAAGGAATAAAGACGTCGCCACCGTCTGGAAGACTCTGAAGTAACGTGCGTTAGTTGTTTGGTTTACTATTGTTGATATGAATGGCATTAAAATGAGGTACACCGATGAAAATAGAATTTGTACGTTTATTTTCCCGACATCTTAGATTTATAAGTGGCGTCACAAATCAATCACCAATTCGATATACTACTGACGTCACCAGTCAATCCCGAATTGGGTTGCTGTATCGATTTACTATGGAGGCCGTCATCTTGAATTCCTCGGACTTCAAAAATTTCACGCCGATGGGAGGTGGTAGCAGACCTAGCTCAAGAAATCGAGAAACGTGATGAATGAGAGCTAACGCTCTAAGGGAATCCTTTATGAATCCCGAAAGGTGGAGTAGATTTGTAAAAAGGTAGTAATTACTCAATCGAATCCAACCAAGCGCAGCCATACGGCTACAAAGGCAAGCTATACAGATTTCTCAGAAACTTCGCAGTTAAAGAAAAATTCTTCCTGGTCCGGGGTTCGAAGCCGTAACCACCGTTTCACCGGAAGAGTCACTCTGCCGAGTTAACCGATACGACAGGTTTATGGTAGGGCGAGAGCGAATTGATCAATAACTCGAAGTGTGAACAGTGTTGGACAAATGCTCAGGGGTATTCCCCAAGGTGGAGTAGATTTGTAATAAGGGGGGAATGTGGTAGTTTACAATGAGTAATTAGTCACTGATTGCAAATTTACACCACTTTGGGGGATTCCCCTAAATATTCGACCAACACCGTTCCCACTTCGAGTTATTGATCAATTCGCTCTTGCCTTACCTTAGGCTTGCCATCCTGGTTAGCTCAGTTCGTAGAGCGACTGCTCCGGTGAAGCGGTGGTCCCGGGTTCGAAACCCGGACCAGGATGAAATTTTCGTTAACTGCGAAGTCTCCGAGAAAGCTCTATAGCTTTTTTTTGTAGCCGTATGGCTGCGCTTGGGTGGATGCCAATGAGTAATTACTCCCTTATTATAAAATGATTGTAGCTCGACTCGGCTCAGCCCGGTTATACGGAGGGAAAGGGAACAGGAACAGTGGCCGATGTCGACACGGAGACGTTGGCAGCATCCGCTGCCCTTTCCTCTCATGAGATACCCATGTTGCCCGCGCCGCTGCTTCTCCAGACGTACCTCCTGTTCTTCATCAGTTCTATAAACTGGAGTACTGGACGAGCCCCCTTTCGCGACTTATCTGTAGCCAACGCGGCTTCGTGACGCTCTCTGTCGCAGGGAACACTAGAAGCAGCTCGGAGCTTCAAATGCTCAGTCGAAGAAGTCGTCCCAGTGACCGGTTCTGGCTTTGCCTCTGCGGTGTCTAGGCCGTGAGCGCTTGTTTTAATTCAGCAAAAGCGAATCACGTGATTAGTCTCATGACACAACTGGCGTCAGCGAGTGGTTGACGCGCCAAAACGAGTGGGAACACCTGCGAGAAGTCACGTGGTGTGACGTCACAGCCACACCTGCGCCGAGTCTCTAGTAAAAAGGCCAAGTCCGAGGGTCATTTGACATTCAGCTTTTTGCTCCACGCTTATTTGATGTTTACAAGGGGAACGACGACAGTACAGACATTGAACAGTATCCGCATCAGGCCTCAGACCTCAAGAAGATCACACAACTACAACGCAAATTAGGAAGCTGTTTGCTTGCTAGTCGATAGTTATGAAAATCAGATGCGAAGAGCACAATGGAGAACACCTCTGGCGCTACCTACACTCCTTCGGTAATGTGCCGGTGGTTCTGGCCCTTCAGGAAGTCAGCGCGAACGCCAAATTCTCCGGGTATTGCTTGATTCAGGGGGTTGTACAACGTGCATCCTGGTGAACATGGCGTACACCACAGTCCCAGTCGACCACGAACTTGAGACTGAACAGGAATATAGCATGGTCAAAGTCTTGCCACTTCAGCGATGTAACCCGTAAATACATGTCTTTAACCTTTACTGCCCCCCCCCCCCCCCCCGCATAAACCGCGCGTCACCTTCAAAGAAATCTTTTACCCCGCGCTCAAATAGGCTGACAAGGAATCACCTCTAGTGATCGTTGGGGACTTTAGTGCTCCCAGCCTTCAATGGGGCTACCAGTTTGAGAAGGCCAGAAGACGCAAGACGGCGGAGCTCGCCTCCACACTTAGTCCCAGCTGCTCACGGATCCGGCTTGTCCCGCACATGTGGGCAGCTCGGTTATACGATACACACGCCCTGACCTGTCTCTCGTTAAAAATACCACAGACGCCGCCTGGGAGAACCTAAGGGAAACTCTTGGTAGCGATCATTCCCTTCTCCGGATCACTTTGTTGGCGATGGCGGCTCGCAAAAGTGGGGCCAATCCAAGCTGACCGATTGGCATCAGTTTCGCCCTGTACACATTTCTTATTGTGCAAATGGTTTCTGTATATTACCTCTCCTCTTATGCTCTCTTGCTGTCCCATCACCTCTCCCATTTCATTTCTCCATCCTGCCGGCTATTCTTCATTTTCGCTGCCCCAGCTACTTGAGCCACTAGAGACTTTCGCCTTCAGAAGTTTTCCCCACTAGTGAATACATGGTATTCAGGAAACTATAGAACAGAAGACCATGTACAAAAATATCTTAGGGCACTTAAGTCTGCTTAAGGGCATGAATGCGAAAGCATGGAAGAACTTAATAATAATAATAATAATAATAATTGGTTTTTGGGGAAAGGAAATGCCGCAGTATCTGTCTCATATATCGTTGGACACCTGAAGCGCGTCGTAAGGGAAGGAAATAAGCAGGGAGTGAAAGAAGAAAGGAATAGGTGCCGTAGTTTAGGGCTCCGGAATAATTTCGACCACCTGGGGATCTTTAGCGTGCATTGACATCGCACAGCACACGGGCGCCTTAGCGTTTTTCCCCCATAAAAACGCAGCCGCCGCGGTCGGGTGGAAGAATTTTCTTGAACGCGGGTTTTAATCGCGACAGTGTTAAGGAGCTCGTGTCGCAGAAAAGCCGGTGTCCACGCCGACCGTGATCTAAAAATCCCTCCTCCTCCTCCTCCTCGCAATGTACGCCACTGCGCCAAAAGATAGCGCGCGACGGCAGCGCAAGGAAAGGAAGAGACGTCTGTCACATATTTCGGTGGACAACCCGAATCGTGCCGTAAGGAAATGAAAATAAATGAAACTTGATTTTAAGCAAAGGAAGTAACGCGTCTGACATATTTCTTGTTTGGGCGCAGTGGGTTCGTGCGGGCACGCAGGAATCACGCTGTGAGCGGCGTACAACGCAGCGCACATCAAAGTGCGTTCTCCACGAAGCTTGCGGCTTGCTACCTGTTCGTTCGGCGCGGAAGCTATGCTGGCGTTGGTGGCATGGGGATTGTTGAGAACGATGTGCGGACGAACTACGACTGCAACTTGAGTCCCGCGCGTTTCGGCAAGGCGCCTGGCAGCGCTTCTACGTGGTTTGCCGCTCCGCGCGTTCGTTTCACCGTATGTAGTAGAGCGATTTGTCTAACGTCACGCCGAACGGGCGATGGCGTTCCGTGGATCCCCTGGCAGTGCTGCAACACGCTGTCGCGTTCCACTCTTAAGAGGGCTCACCAGCTACGAGGCAACTCAGATTTGAACTTTTTCGGTCGATAGATGGCAGCACTTAAATACCGCAAAAAAGGAGGGAACTTCTATTTCCCCTCCAGGTGTGTAAATTCTACCACGACACCCCCTTGACCGCTTCACGGAAGTAGTAGTTCTTCCGCGAACAAAGTAGGGCCGAGAACTTTCTTTGTATATCCTGCCAAAGCTGGAAATAAGAATAACCCCTCTCAAGGGGTGGTGGTCAGAGAATGGACCTTTTTCCAGTAACCAACCACACAGTTGACACAAAGAAAAACACGTTTTTGAGTTTGGGTCCCCCCTCCAGGTATGTAAACTGCACAGCGACACGAAAGCATTCGTTCTTGCGCGTTCAAAGAGTAGAGCCCAGAACTTTCTGCAGGTACGCGGCGAAATTTCGGGGGACCGAAGTACAAAAAAGTTAACCCCTCTGAAGCCATTCAGCAAAGAAGGATGTGGGCGTCAGACAATGGGCCATTTCGCAGTAACCCACCAATTTAGCGTTTCTGGTTTGGGCCGCCTAAGCTCCGTCGACTTTTCTGAGAAAATTATTTTACAGATGTAGGGTGGGGTTTCTGGTTTCGCTTGATCAGATAGGTGTGCTCGATTAAAATGGTGGAAGAGACTTGGCGCATCCCCAGGACATTACTGGAAAAAGGTCCATTGGGTTGAACACCTATGTAGCCAGCCCCAAATAAAAGGAAAGAAAGGAGCTCCTAGCACAAGGCCTCATGGCTGGTCTTCTTCCCTTTCCCGCGTAGCCTACCTTATATAGTTACAGATGGTTGTCCTCGACTGCAGTCACAGCGTGTAGCTTACTTTTCCTAGTCTCGTACGAGCGTTCCCAGCGCCGAACACCCATGTTCCGCTTCTCAGCACCAACAAGGCTTGAGAGTTTGGCTTGTTCTAACGGTGGTCATCATCTTGTGGCACTTTTGTGCGCCATAATTTTGATCCCTGTCTTGACAGCAGTAGATTTGACTCAAAGGGCTTGAATACCAGCAGGCAACAAGTCAGCAGAAAATGCCATCAAAGAATTTCCGGTACGGGAAGCGTAAGCGTGCAGGTGCAATGATTGCGAACACCAGACAGCGGCCAGCTCTCGAAAACGAAGCTCCTACGAGCAAAAGACACTCTTCTCGCTATCGTGGTGACCTTGGCCACCCTGCTGAAGGTTATTCGACGCCTGAAGTCAAGGAGCACAACCCAAGGCCGGCAGACGTTGAAGCCCTCATCAGAGAACCGGAGGTGCCAGGAAGTGCCCTGTCATCTTCATCATCTTCAGTGATGAGCGCAACAGGGTCGTGTGACGAAGATATTGCTATTGGAGGTTCCGCGACCACCTCAGTAAAGAACGGCAGTGCAAGTGCCGGAATTCAAGGGCGGCGCATTGTTAGCCTTCAGTACCTGTTGAGCAGCTTGCAAAAGACCGCCCTCCATGCTCCCTTCAACTGCACTTTAGCGGATATGGACGGTGAGTGAAAGCAAGGTCTTCGAAGCACGTTGACTCTCGTATGCAGGATGTGCCGAAGGAAGGATGTCATCCACACGGACCCGCCACCTGACGCACAAGCTTCTATCGGCTGCGGTGATGTAAACACATCAGCGGTATGTGGAATAATGTCAATTGGCTGTGGCTTCTCAAACCTTAACGAACTGCTTGCGTCTATGAACATCCCACGAATGTCATCGGACACTTACACAAAAATAGAGGACAACGTTGGCCACATTATCAATCAAGCCGCCTGGGAGGAAATGAAAAGAGCGGGCGCAGAAGAGGCAAGGCTGGCAAGAGAATGTGGCAACATTGACAGTGACGGTACACCCACGATAGCAGTCATCGCAGATGGTGCGTGGTCAAAGAGATCCTACAAGAACAAATATGACGCTTCGTCAGGCGTGGTGAGTGTAAAAATTTATTTAATTGCCAAAGTGGTAAAAATGCTGCATTTTGTACTTGAAATATTTTACACTTGCTCCTTCGGCTAATTGAAGAGATATGGAAAAGGCCCGCGCATTCATAACAAAGCACTGAAACTAGTTTCAGTGCCAGCGTCAACGAAGAGAGAGAGCGTGCAGTGATTAGAACTGTGAATACAAAAATGCTGTCAGCGATGTTATGTGTGTTTGAGTTGGTCCTTGTATACGTGCAAAAGCACAGTTTTAATAATTATATTTTTTTCCTGTTCTTCAGTGATTAATAGCTTGTGAAAAACAGAGTATTAACATCACACTACGAGCAGGAAGAAAGACTATAGAATAAGCATGAAAGCGCGGCTATGTACTGCTCTGATCGAAAGGCATCAATTTTGCCTGGAGGTAGTTACAAAACAGCACTTGAGTCACAAGCATGACAATACCTATATGTTCTAGTGATTAGCAGTGCAGCCAGTATGGCAGCTTCGAGACTAATATTGCTCTTACTCTTTCAGGCTGCCATCGTTGGTCACAGAACTGGAAAACTCGTGTACCTTGGCGTCAAAAACAAGGTATGCGCAATGTGTCGTAGGACTCCACAAGGTGCCACCCCGAAAGAGCATCAGTGCCACAATAACTGGCAGGGAAGCTCAACAAGCATGGAGCAAGCTATTGTTGAAGGCTTCAAGAAAAGCGTTGAGCTACATGGCATCAAATATACAAAGCTTATAGCTGATGGCGATTCCAGCACTTACCAATCTATCGTCGCAGCAGCACCGTAAGGCAACCAGCGGGTTGAAAAAATTGAGTGCAGGAACCACCTACTTCGAAACTATGCAGCAAAAATAAGAGAGATCGCTCAGAAGAAGCGGCTGGAAAAAATTCCTCCTAAATTAAAGAAACTATATTCTCCAAGCAGCTGTGCGCCTACGGCATGGAGTTGCAACAGCAATAAAAGTTAGAAGCAGTGAAGATGCATCGTTTTCTGAAAAAATAGACCGTCTTGCTCATGACGTAAAGAACGGCCCATATCATGTGTTTGGAGACCACGCCAACTGCGCTGATTACTTCTGTTCCGGAAGCAAAGCGGGAGAAGAAAATATATTTCCTGAAATAGTTCAGAAAGGCATCTTTGAAGAAATTTGTGTTGTCATGAGCAGAGTGGTTGCAAACGCGGCGAGCCTAATAATGGACGTCGACAACAATGCTGCCGAGAATTACAATTCCGTTGTGGCAAAATTTGTAGGTGGAAAGAGGATAAACTATTCCTTGAAAGCATCTTACGAGACAAGGTGTTTTGCAGCCTTCTTATGGCTCAACTGCCAAGGAACATACCAGGAAAAAATCACGCGCAGGATATCCGGAGGGCAGCTTGGAGGATGCACAGCATCATTTGTGAAGGAATTAATTTCTAGGTGAGATTCGAAGCGAAAGCTACCGAAAAAGAAGATATCAATCACTCCACGCTGCCAGCATCGAGAAAAAGAGTGACATATTGGTGCCGATGCTGATTACGGCGTACCAGACATGGAGCCTGATGCTTTTCAATCTGCTTCCGACAACTTCCTGAAATCGCTCTCGCTATCAGCAACCAACATCGAAGACCTGCAGCGAGCAATGTCAAAGCAAAGTGGATCCACTGTGTGGAAACAAGAAAGGCGAAAAAGATTGACGCCATCATTGTTTGGTGCTATTTGTAAAATGAAGCCAACGACGGGATGTTTGCGGACAGTTGGTGACATCCTGTACAAAGAAATAACTTCCGAAGCGATTCGGTATGGAAAGGACCACGAGTGCTTAGCACTCAAGCAAATCGAGAATGAGTGCAATGTCGTGGTGAAGGAGTGCGGCTTGTTTGTTGACCAGGAGAGCCCCTTTCTTGGCGCTTCCCCGGACGGACTCATTGGGGAGGACGTTCTTGTTGAAGTCAAGTGTTCGTACTCAGCGAGGGACCTTACTCCACTGGAAGGAGTTCGCGCCAAAAAAATAACATGCTGTGAGGAAAACAAGAACGGGAGATTGCAGCTGCAGACAAACAGTAATTACTGGTATCAAGTGCAAGGACAGTTGAATATTGCTCGCCGTAGGAAGTGCTTGTTTGTGTTGAGGACCAAAAAAGGCATCAGCACTGAGGTGATATCCAGGAATCAATCGTTTTGGGAGGACGAGATGTTGCCGCGGCTCAAAAAATTTTATATGCACTGCTTACTGCCTGAGCTCGTGGACCCAAGGAGAAGACGTGGCCTTCCAATTAGTGAGCCTGATTACATTCTCGAAGCACAAAACACTCGGTCGCTCAAGCGACCATTGAAGGAAACATCGAAAAACGACGATAACCAAGAAACCACCAAGGACACCCATTGTGACTACAGCGCGTATTTTCCTTCTTTCAGTGTGTCCTGCGTGACACACACGAACTGCGTTCACTGTGGGGCTAACGCAAGCCATCGTGCGCTACAGTATAAATGCCGTCGGACGACGACTGTGTTTCATCCACAGATGAGCGGCCTCACGCAGCGCTTGAACAAAACCACTGCAGACATGCTCGCCATGGTCGCCGACGCTGAACCTGGGATGTCTTCCTTCCGTACGTCATGTTCGTCTACTACACCGCAGTTGAGATCACCAGTCATGTATGACACATTTTAGGCTCATTTACGGCGAAGAAGCAACGACAACGCTTGACGCCATGCTGCCAAACGTCACCAGTGAGGACAACCTTGACGTCATTGCCTGCTTGCAGCGTGCGGGAGCTCTACGAGTCGCTCGGCTACGCATTACACACCAAGAGCGAACCTACGCCCGACGCTACAATCTCCGCCGTCGCCACGCACAATACAAGCCAAGTGACCGCGTATGGGTGTAGACTCCTATTCTGCAGCAGCCCAATAAAGAGCTTGTTTCAGTACCACTTTAATCTGCTCGTCTGTTTTTTCATGGCATTTTCACCGCCTCGTGACAATATTTATTATAAATTGTAGTAGATTTACTTCTTTTCGCACCTCCTTCACTGCTTATAATTTCACAACGAAATAAGTCAAAGTTGGATAAAACTTAAAAGGTCGGGAAGCGAGTTCTTGGTTAGCCCTGTTTACATGAATCAATAACGTCTGGTTGAGTATGGGGTCGGGCTGAGCGAGGTCCACTTAACTCGACCAGTGCGTGTTTAGATGAACTTGATTTTAGGGAGTCGAGACCGGTTTAACTGCAGCGACACCAAGCGTCGAGCGAGCAAGCAGGGGCAGCCTCCGAAATTGGGGCCGCCATCGCTGTATAGGAGGCGCGACGGCCCACTTGATAAGCAAGTGATAACCAAAAGAGCAAACGACGCACTGGGTGTACAACTGTTCCCAGATTATCTTAAAGCGTTTGGCAACGCTGGTCAAACAGGTGTTTCCTCCCGACCCATTACTGTGTGATAGAATGGTGCAGGGGCGGCACTTTGTCCAATACCTCAATGGCGTGGGCCGTCTTGCTAACCCCCGTCGATCGCTTTGTCATGTTAGGGAACGCTGTGCAGCTTGTCAAAACAGCGCGCCAGCTCAACGTCACGCACCATAAGCTCGAGGAAAAAAGGAAAGCAGAAATCCTTTCAAAAACAGTCCAACCAAGAAAAAAGGAAAGAAAGAGCTCAAGTTCGTCCATGTTCTGAGTAAAAACCTGCGCGCACGAACACAGACGACCAAGAGGTTGGTGGTAGAATGTAGTAGCGACAAAAATATGCGGATGCCAGGTGGAGCCACGTCCCAGTGGTTACATATGGCGCGAAATTCAAATCCCCGCAGAAAATACACAACTTTCAGAGCCTGTGAAACGCAAACACTAGGCTCGATATGAATGAAAATTGCGGCTTAACAACCAAGAGAAAAAAAGGAAGGAAATGTTGTGGACGAAATTTTGATATCTGGCTTAGTTTTTTCACAAGATGGCATGAAAGACCGACGTATCTAAATGTGCAATTTTTCTGGATATTTACCTCTGAATTGTAAAAAAATTAAACTTAAAAAATAAAATCTGTCCGCAACATTTCCTCTGTTCATTAAAAAAGAAAACGCTGCCACAAACCTCATGAAAATCTGTCCATTTTTAGACACGATACAGCTTCTGAAAGTTCCCATGTATTTCCTAAGGACACTGTCACTGGTGAACCCTTTTAAAGGCGGAGCTTAAGCGGCCTCAAACTTTTTTTGCTCAGATGCCTTTACCTATTGCGTTTTTTTACTGCTGATTACTGTTTGTTTTTATTTTTGCGTTAAGTAGATTTTGTTTCTTTTTTCTTTTTTGCCCTGCTTTGGTAAACCTCTGGTTGATTGTACCTGGCTATATTAGTCGCTTCCCATTGTTCTTTCCTATTTTCCACCTTCTTCTTTTTCTTCAGCTAAACAAGGCGTAATCGTTAGATGTGTAAGCAATTGAATTCCATTCTCACTACGGTCTTCCTTTCCATCGAGTTTCAATTTTTTTTTCATGTTTTCGTTCATTACATGTCATGTTTATTTCTAGTTCTTCTACTTATTTTATTTTTGCGTTTTTTAGTGTCATTTTTATTTTTGGGTCAATTGCATTTCTTCTTATTTTTGTTTGTTTTCAGTCTGCTTACGCGCAGAATTGCCAAAGGATGAAGCTTCCTAGAACATGGGTTTTTTTCCGCGAATCCTGTACGCACTGTTTGTTCTTTTCAGTTTTTTCTTTTTATATTTCTTGTTATTGTTTATTCTTCTGCGTTCATTACATCTTTATACTTTCATTCATTTTTATTGTTTTTGATATTTTAGTTTCCATAACGTCATTTGAGTGACAGGGGCCGCCTGTTAGCTCACACTTCCGGCGGATCAGGCGCCATGAAAGGCTATCGCCTTAAAACACAAAGCATAGCAGTGCTCTTTTCGAAAATGAGCGAGAGAGAGAGAAACCTGCAATGTCTGCCTACTGAGCCAGTTGAGTCAAGCTTACATGTTTACACTTTGCGATGAAAGGCGACACTTCTGACACTGGTTTTCTTGCAAGAGTACCGTTATTATTGCAAGCGTTTGTCATTTCACTTGATCTTAAACATTTACTCATCTTGCACTCTACAGGTTGCGCCAGGTTTTTACATAAAACGCACATTCAAAGAGCTTAAAGCATAGAAATGCCCATAGAAAATAAAAAATTCTTAGCGAATTTACTGCTTACGTGGAGGAATGCGAAACCATGTGTTTTGAGGAAAGGAAACGTTTCTGAGGAAAGGAAACGACCCAGTAGGTCCCAGATCTCGGCATCTCGGTGGACACCTTAACTTCGCCTTATGCTTTTTTTTGTGTTACCCGCCGTAGTGGCTGAGTGGTGAGGGCTCTTGGCTACTGATCCGGATTTCCCGGGTGCTTCAGTATCGATGGCAGATGCCGCGGTGGCTCAGTGGTTAGGGCGCTTGACTACTGATCCGGAGTTCCCGGGTTCGAACCCGACCATGGCGGCTGCGTTTTTATGGAGGAAAAACGCTAAGGCGCCCGTGTGCTGTGCGATGTCAGTGCACGTTAAAGATCCCCGGGTGGTCGAAATTATTCCGGAGCCCTCCACTACGGCACCTCTTCTTCCTTTCTTCTTTCACTCCCTCCTTTATCCCTTCCCTTACGGCGTGGTTCAGGTGTCCAACGATATATGAGACAGATACTGCGCCATTTCCTTTCCCTCCAAAACCAATAAATAAATAAAAAATCTTTTCCTTCCTTTTTACTATTATTTTTAATAAAACCACTACCACCACCACCATCCCGACCGTGGCCGCGTCTCGATGGAGGCGAAACGCTAAGGTGGGCCCCGTGTGCTGTGCGATGCCAGTGCACGTTAAAGATCCCAACGTGGTGGAAATTATTCTGGAGCCCTCCCCTACGGCACCTCGATCTTCCTTCCTTTTTTCGTTCGCTCCCTCATTTTTCCTTTCCCTTACGGCGCGGTTCAGGTGTCCGCTGTTATGTAAGACAGACACTGCGCCATTTCCTTTCCCCACAAACCAATTTACAATTTTCCATTGTGCGACACATGAATTCGCATTATTTGTGACCCATGGCTCAGCACTTCTTGCGACTGATTTTGTGACCCGTGAATTAGCAGTTTTTGTGACTCATTTTGTGTCCATGACTTATGATCATGACTCGTGACCTTGACGTCCAGGACTCAATTCCTTTATAATACAATGACTGGTCATGACGGCGTTGGTTAGCTATCGGTAATGACTCGTACGTGACTCAATTACAATGACTCACATGGCCATGACAATGATCTGACTGTATTTATATAAAAATTTTCATACACATTCAATAATGACTACTATACAATAGCTGATGACGTCATATCGTGCGACACAGTTTGTTTCCACATTTTGCGTACATTGATTGATTGACTGAAACAACTTTAATTTCCATGAGTACCCTTTTTGTGGACACATCAACTGCCGACATAGCTTAGTAATGCATTCGCATTACAAATTCGCATTACAAAAGTAGGTTCTCTCCCTTATGGAAACACTTTTCCGCATCCGCCTTCGTCGCTTCAGCGCAGGCGGTGGCTAAAAATTAATCAGAGATATGGTATGACGTGACGTGCTATGTTGGGTGACAACTGCAAACATCCCGCGCCGCCATTTCGCTTTTATCTGGAAACCGAAATTGTAAAGTAGTGCTTTCCAGAAAGTGTGCGCTGCGTAGAAAAAAAATGGCAGAAAGAGAAAGTATTTGTTTTTCTGCAGCCGCACGGCAAGGGACGCGCATATTGTGCTTGTTAGAAGCGCCAGGATATGATTAATTACCGAGCGCAGTAGACAATGTCTATTTTTTAGAGCGCAGATCTTTGGCACCCGTTCCTGCGTTTCGCGGCGTCGCCGTTGTCCCTCGTAACCAGCTCCGCAGCCAGCGCATTGCGCTGCTCTGTAGCTGTGCGGGCTCCTGGCGCCATTTCTCCCGCAGGCCCAAGCCGAAACGCATTGCCGCCGCCGTTCGCAAACGGCGTGTAACCCCCCCCCCCCCCCCCCCCCCCCCCACACACACACATCGAATGCCGACGCTGAAGCAGAAGCTAGGCGTCGCCTCCGAGAGGACCCTGCCATTCCCGCCGCCAATGCCGAGGCCAGACGCAAAGAAAGGCTCGCAAAGATTGCGGGTGCAACAAAGGCTTTCCGGCGGAGGTTTAGAGACAATCCGTTTCGAAGTGTGTGTCGATCCACACCAGTGTAAGTAGTGGGGGACATTAATGCAGATATGAAGACGAACAGGAATTTCTTATCACTTATGCGGGGGGACATCCCGTTTGTCTCAATCGTAACGCCTCCCACGAAACCTCGCGGAATACTTGCATAGACCTCTTCTTTGAGAACCAGACATTGGCGCAGCAAGTCGAGCATATATCCATCCATTTCTCCGAGCACAAAGCTTCCTTCGTGACAATCAACTACTGTTAGTGGAGTGTTTCCTGAAGAAGGAATATGTGTGAAAAATAACAAGTTGTCTGTAATTGCACGTACATGTCTTGCTCGCATTCTTTGCCTCAATCTATCGAAAAGCTGGAACAGCGAATAAGCTGCACTCAAATTTTGCATTAGGAAGTAACGTAATCGTAGCCAATTTTTTTTCAGGCGCACTTTCCTGGCGACCCCATAATTTAGAAGACACAGAAATACCTCTTATCTTCGCGAGATATTTCGCAGGGCCAGCTGAGCGATTCGGAATCGCAATGGAAGTAAAAGCTCCATTTCCTTTCTAGAATAAAAAAGGCGATCCCTTCTCACTTCTCGGTCCGGAAAGCGTATACGTAAAATTAGGGGGCACTTTGGTGATCTAAAATGCGATGAGGCGAAAGCCTTTTTGCGCGGTGTTGCTGCCCCTGTCGCTGTTTGCGGGCTGAAGCTACTAATGAAAGACTGTGATCGTAGACTGAAGCGCAGGTGCATCGTCTGCTGGCGCCTTGCGCATGCGCATTGCATGAAAGGTATAATAATATATATATATATATATATATATATATATATATATATATATATATATATATATATATATATATATATATATATATATATATACTGCATTTATTTTACTGCAGAGAGCATACTACAAAAAACTAATTAACTGTCACAAATTACAAGTTAAGTGAGAAAGAATATATATACATATATATATACGGTCACAACTGGTGCGATTATCTTAGTTTACTCATCAACGGTTTCAGACGGTGGACCATCCATGTTAAGTCGAATAGATATATATATATATACGTTGATGAATAAACCAAGATAATCGCACCAGTTGTGACCTTTTCGCTGTGCAAGTTTTCACTGCCCCCCCCCCCCACACACACACACACACACACACACACACACACACACGCGCGCGCGCGCGCGCACGCACGCACGCACACGCACACGCACACGCGCACACACACGCGCACGCACACGCACGCACGCACACACACACACACACACACACACACACACACACACACACACACACACACACACACACACACACACACACACACACACACACACACACACACACACGCGCGCGCGCGCGCACACACACACACACACACACGCACACGCACGCACACGCACACGCACGCACACGCACACGCACACGCACACACGCACACACACACACACACACACGTGCCAAAAATTGAAACGACGTTTCGGCTGGAGGACCAGCCTTTTTTGAGTGTGCTATAGCATTTGAAACATCCATCTTTTATATGGCGTGCGCGAGGTACAAAATGAGAGCAAAGAGCAAATGACTATTAGATGAAAAGGACTACCTTGATGAGGCCCAATGGCAATTAAGTGATTCCTCATTTTACAAGGCTCTCCCTACTGATTCCACCCCAGAGTATAATAAGAAATTTTCAGAATCTATTTTAATTTTGGCAAAAAAGAATAAAAATTGAAGACAAAGTCGCACAAGCTCTAATTCCGTTACATTCAAGTTCAGGACGTTTTTATCTTCTTCCAAAGATTCATAAAGATAACAATCCGGGAAGACCAATTGTCTCTGGAATTGGACCCGTTACTGAAAACATCTCGAGTTATGTCGACAGCCTCATCAGGGATATCCCTCCCTTGTATCATTCCTATGTTAAGGACACCACCCATTTATTGAGTGAAATTCTCGACTTAGTCATTCCAGATAATTCCCTACTAGTGACCCTGGATGTAGCTTCACTGTAGAGCAATATACCGCATGGTGATGGGTTCAAGGCAGTCGTCTATGCTTATGAGCGCTTAGAATCTAAACAACCGGTTGACGGCAGCACAGTAGCAGAGATGTTAAAACTGATACCTGAGTTAAACAATTTCGAGTTTAATGGCCAGCATTACGTGCAAATAAGTGGAACGTCAATGGGAACCAAAATTGGACCAAATTACGCTAATATATTCATGGCTGTGCTTGACACGAAATTCCTCAGCACCTCTCCTTTTAAACCAACAGTTTAAGAAGATTCATCGATGACATATTTATGGTCTGGGCACATGGTGAGGAAAAACTCACTAAGTTTATTTCGGACTTAACAGCACTCACCCTAACATCTCGTTTTCCTCGTCGCATTCAGCCTCGACAATGAATTTTCTTGATGTCCAGGTGACCATTACGCAGAAAATTGAAACTTGAGAAAACAGTCTACAGAAAACCCACAGACCGACCCCAGTACCTACACTACCAGAGCAGTCACACTCGCCATTCTAAATTCTCCATCGCTTAGTCAGTCCCTACGTTTCCGTAGGATTTGCTCTAATGAAGGCGACTTTGAATCAAACTGCGAGCAACTCCGTGTGGACCTAGCACGACAGAGGCACCCATTGTCAGGCACCGACAATTCAGTCAAGAAAGCTTCAAAGCATGACCGGCTCGAAATCATAAATGGCAAAAAGCAGCCACGCCCGGACTATCAAGTCAATCTGGTCCTTACCCATTCGGCTTCAATGCCCAATGTTAGCAAAATTCTTAAGAAACACCACAACATCCTTAAACAGAGTGAAAAGATGAAAGAAGTTATCCCTGCTCCCCCACGTGTTGTGTATAGGCGTGCAAGGAACTGCCGGGATATGTTAACATCGTCTACAATCGGCAATCGTAGTTTCAGAGGATCCGCGCCATGCAATAAACCTAGGTGCAAACTCTGTCCGATGATGACAACAACAACCAGTGCTAAAAGCACAGCGTCATCCTTCTCGTTTCAGATAAAACGTAACTTCTCATGCGACAGCGCTAATGTTGTCTACCACCTGGAATGCGGCTCCTGTAAAGCTCAGTACGTGGGGCAAACAGTTACACCGTTGAGAATTCGCATCAACAACCACAGATCACATGTGAGGACACCAGGCAAATCTTCCACTTTCAGAGCACATCAACAACCTTGGGCACCCATTCGATAACTTTAGAGCTATTGTACTGAAATCGAGGTTCAAAACAAATTATGACCACGAGAGCTGTGAATCGTACCTGATTCACAAATTTAACACAGTATCGAGCGGCATTAACGAAACAATAGGCCGGCTATCATGCTTACACACTCAATAGATGTAACAAATAATTATCCCCGACTCATAGAACGGGCAGCAGCATGCATACAAGCATAGCTTCCGGCGTGTTTTCCTTTTTTCAATTGCAATGTCCCGCATTTACTGCTTGTTTCTTTCCCCCTATTTATTTTTTGTATTCTAACATTGTTTTGTCGCGCATTGTAATATGTTGTCACCCATTTACTGTTATCCCCTTCATTTTTTGCTGTCATGTCGGTCTTCGCTTCATACATTGATGAACTGCCCTGGTGACCATTACAGTGACCATTACATTTTTTACCAGGAATGGTCATTTGTCTTGCGGTAAATTGTACTTGCGACTCATTGCAGTTCGTTTCTGTATTGGATTTGTTGTTAGCCCCGTCTTTTTCTGTATGTGTATGTGTGTGTACGAGTGCCCGCATAAAGATTGACTAGAAACTGTTATTTTTATGTCCTTTTTTGTATTCTCTCGTGTTGCCGCCACCCTTCTCTGAATGCTTATTTCCAAGTCTTGCACAATGACTCTTCTGTCCTTTCACTACTTTTTTCTTTTTTTCTTTTTTAGAGGCCTCGTTTGCATTCCTCTTTACCGCCCCCCTCCTCCCCCCACCAGTATCTCTGGAATGTTGCCTCCTCCTTGTACAGGAGTCAAGACCTTCACGCTTGTCACCAAAATGCGGTGAGGAGCGACACCTCGAGGGCTTTTCCAAGGCAGCCCTGAGGTGTGGGAAAAGAATCTCCCATTTTATATTTTTTGTATTTTTTCGCCTTGTTGGAAACACCCGCATTAAGGTTAGGAGATCGAGTTCTTATTGTTACCGATTCTCTTTCTTCTTTTGTAAATTTTTAACTCGTGCTTAGGCTACATTTGTACCTCGCGCATACTTTATAACAGCTACGTGTTTCAAACGCCGTACAACACTCGAAAAAGGCTGGTCCTCCAGCCGAACGTCGTGCAATAAAATCCTGTTTATGTTTCTTCAATTTTTGGTGATTTTATATTATATTGACCAATTCAGCTGCCAGAAATTACTTTTGGTGTATATATATATATTATACTATATATATATATATATATTATATATACTATATATATATAATATATATATATATATCAGCAGACAAGTTTAAAGGAAATGAGGGGCCCGTTTGACAAATTTATGAAGGGAGCCAACAGTCACCGAAACCAAGGTGCATAGGAGAAAGTTAGTTTTTTTTTTATTAATGTGTTATGCTTATCAGTAGGATAATAATTCTTAGATTAATAAATCGCTTAAAAGAAAATTACTTATAAAGCAGCAGAAAAAACAACCATGCCCGCCGGTGGGATCCGAACCCACGAACCTCCGAATATCGCGTCCGTGTGCTCTTACCAACTGAGCTACGGCGACGGGCTGTCCAATCTGCTGCTCTCGTGGGTATTTATGTTTACTAGGTGTAAGCGAGCCTTGATGAGTGTTCACCAGCAGCGCCACCCTCGACCATAGCGGCGGACGTAGCACGTCCTGTAATACGCGAGCGTGACGTAGAACGTCATCTAACGGCGAGGGCGGGAAACTGTGCGAGAGGCCCTCTTATGCTACCTTTGGCATTAAGACTGCCAGAACCGAGACCCTCGTTAAGCTATCAGCAGACAAGTTAAAGGAAATGAGGGGCCCGTTTGACAAAATTTATGAAGGGAGCCAACAGTCACCGAAACCAAGGTGCAATAGGGAAAGTTCGTTTTTTTTTTATTAATGTGTTATGGCTTATCAGTTAGGATAATAATTCTTAGATTAATAAATCGCTTAAAGAAAATTACTTATAAAGCAGCAGAAAAAAACAACCATGCCGCCGGTGGGATCCGATAACTCCACGACCTCCGAATATCGCGTCCGGTGCTCTTACCAACTGAGCTACGGCGACGGCTGTCCAATCTGCTGCTCCCGTGGGTATTTATGTTTACTAGGTGTAAGCGAGCCTTGAGAGTGTTTCACCAGCGCCACCCTCGACCATAGCGGCGGACGTAGCACGTCCTGCAAATACCTGCGAGCCGTGACGTAGAACGTCATCTAACGGCGAGGGCGGAACTGTGCGAGAGCCCTCTTATGCTACCTTTTTGGCATTAAGACTGCCAGAACCGGAGAACCCTCGTTAAGCTATCAGGCAGACAAGTTATAAAGGAAATGAGGGGCCCCGTTTGACAAATTTATGAATGGGAGCCAACAGTCACCGAAACCAAGG